>NC_050175.1:36298391-36320891 GCF_008315115.2 Sander lucioperca
TGTTGAGCAGGAAAATGAGCAGGTTGACATTGATGGTGGCTTTATCAAAGAGCTTCATCACCGCCACGCCTTCGTACTGCAGCTGGAGGAGATCCTGAGAAACAAACACATGAAAAGGTCAGCCGCAATAAATCAATCCCAGCTGACTGTCTCTATAACGCACCAATATTCACTGTCGAAAAAAAATAAAAGATATGAAAAGAGAAATTGTACCTGATATTCTAACTGTAATGTCTCCAAGTGCACGCCCATGAACTTGGCCTTCACCTCAAAAACTCCGACAGTCTCTGCTGGAGAAATCTCAAAAATAGCATTCTTGAACCTGTGGAGAGAGAAGAGTAAACAGAAGGGAAGACTCGTTAATGTGGTGAAAGGAGTAACCATGTGACAATGTTCTCACTCCCGCTAAGTTATTGTTCATAAGACGTGACATGAGTGACACATGCGGGTAAGCCAAGGCGAGAAGAGGGAGATTAGCTAACGTTAGCCAACATATTTATTAAAAAAAGGTCACATTTGAATAGTAATTTCAGCATTCGAATAGTATTGATTTTTTACAATTCGAATTTCGGTATTCGTTCCAACAGCCCTAGTCCACACAGCATTCCGGGATGTGAGAAAAACGTGCTCTGGTTTATTGGCATTTCTTTAAACCAATCACAATCGTCTTGGGCGGTGCTAAGCTCCGGACAGATCCCCGGTGCCGCTGCCAAATAGCCTCGGGAAGTTACTAGTTTTGGTGGAACGTGTGTACGTTCAAAAGTTGTTTTAGTCGTGCAACAGAAAACTCAGATTGGACAGATAGTCTAGCTAGCTGTCTGGATTTACCCTGCAGAGATCTGAGGAGCAGTTAACCATAGTCCTCAGAAATCCACCAGAGTTTAAAATTACAACACAAAGAAAGCGGAAGGTGACGGACATCCGGCCGTAAAGAGTGACATCCAGCGGAATTTCCGGCGGCAACGAACCAATCCCGGAAGTGGAAGGGCGTGGATATAGACTACATTGCACCACTGAAGAAAGCAGAACTCACTGGTTGGGCTGCAAATCCTCTATGGCGATCAGCACGCCCTTCTCATGGAGGCGAGCGGCGGTGTATTTCTGCGAAACCTGTTTACTCTTCTTGGTCTTGTTGTCGCCTGGTTTCTTTGACAACCTGAGGAGAGACAGAAAGACAGTGTACAGTACAACCATCTCTTGGATGACATCTCTTAGCACGCATAGTCAGAATGGTTCTGTTCAACATGTTTGGAAAATCAGAGGACAGGAGTTTGGTTGTCGAGACTGGGGTTTGTATTTGACACTAAGGCTACGCTTCGACTGCAGGCAGAAGTGGCCAAAATCAGATTTTTTTGGGGTAAAGTGACCAGGTCAGACTTCTTCAGAAGTAGTGTGAACACTCAAATCTTGCCCAGATCTGATTTCTTTCAAATCAGATTTAGACCACTTCCATATGTGGTCCTGAATCAGACCCAGGTCTGATTTGTTTCAATGCGGCCGCAGTGTGAACAACCAAGGCAGATTTGATGTGACTTTTACATCAATCTACATCGACATTTGTCACAATTATGCTCCGGCGGGAGTTAGCCCTAGACGCAGACAGTAAAATTAAAAACTTGACTAGGCCTACAAAATGGAGAACAGTGATGGAGTAAGTCAATGGAGGGAGAGTGAGGTGTAATTAGTGTATGGGGAGATACTTCAATTCAATCAAAACTAGAAGGATCATACCGTAACCGCTCCGTTTTTGAAAACAAATGGCCTATTTGTCTCTCTTTCTCTTCATTCTTCTCCTCCGCGCCAGCTCATTAATGTTACGGCTGCCATTACACAACATTTTTAAATAAAAGCGAAAATGCTTACTTCCTCCATAACCTCCCTAACTTTAGTTCAACAGCGTGCTGCGTCTGATGTCATTGTTATTGTTCTTTGGCGCATGCGGGTCAGTTTGAAACCGCAAACAGTTCACACTGGAATCTGATATAGGCCACATTTTAAAAGGTAATGTGAACAGCCAAACAAAAAATCTGATCTGAGCAAAAAATCTGAATTAAGCATTAAGACTTGCGGGTGTGAACGTAGCCTAAAGGAAAATGACCAAACCATGTATTCTGACCTTCATCCGCTATTCATCTTTGCGGTCTGCTGATACACGCCATAGCTTTTTGATAAATACACTGTCAGCTTGATGCCAGTCAGTCATATGTCAACATTAGAGATGTTACAATTCCAAATGTTGCTGTACAATTAATTGTCTCAGAAATAATGGCAATTAACAAGTCAAGTCAAATTTTAAAATATTTATTCATTACTTTTTTAAACAAATTAAAGTTTTGAATGAATTCCAGCATACAGCTGTTGGTTATATATCACTGTTATGTGACCCAGATAACGTAATAACAGTGTTGTAATGTAACAAAGTAAAAATACTTTGTTACTGTATATGACAGAGAACTGTTAAATCACTTACTTTCCCTTGCTGGCCAGGTTGTCCATGCACGTCTTGATATACTGATTGTACGAATCGATCTGAACTTCGTAAAAATTGGTCTTTGAATTCAGGGCGGTGTTGGTCTGCTGAAGTCTCACCAGCTCAGCTTTCCTACGCTGACGATACCGCCTCTGATTTCTGATGTCCTGTAACACACAAACACATTGTATTTAAATCAGACGCTGCTAGTTTTAATTGGCCACTTTAGCCCTATTGCACGGGATCAGTATTACCTGGGGACCTCTTGTAATTTGCAATAATTGCGGAGTCCGTCTGTGATCTTAATCCCAGCGTTAATCTGCCATGTCAAGAGTTTGTCAATTAAAATGTCTACCGCAAATGACCTGCCATATTTCACCAAACACATACAATATGTGGTGTGATATTAGTCCTGTGAGAAAAGGCATCCCTGTGATTTGGCGTCGTTATTGGCTGCGTTGCGGATTACAAATGAAAGTTTTGACAGAGCCTCATATGTGGGGGATAATGTCAGAAAATCTGAGTAAAATACGGACTTAATTTATCCAACACAGACGTGGGGGGGTAATTTCTAAGGGCGTAAATCACACGATTTATCACGATACGATATTATATCAATACTTTGGACAATGATACAACATTTACTGATGCCACAAAGTCTGCCACTATATGCTTCAATTCAACTCATAAGTCTATTTAACACAATCCGTTACATTTATATATAGTTACAAAAATCAACTTAAATATGATTTGTCAGTTTTATTTCTAAGCTCTTCCAGACATTTAAATTAAAAACTACTCTTTTTAATAAAAAGAACAAATATAAAGTGGGAATAAAGCATCTTTGCTTTCACTTTGTATCGATGATATTGCTCCGTTAAGGATTGAATCGATATATATCGATCCAGATCGATGTATCGTGACACCCCTAGTTGTTTCTAAATCGCATGATGTCCTCTGGTAATACTAATACTAGTCCCGTGCGAATAGGGCTTTTCAGACATTTTTATTTACCTTGGCTATGTCGTTGATGAGGTCCTGGAAGCGGTTCTCGGGGTGAACCTTGCCCAGCTCTGCCAGCCTCTGCAGGTTGCTCTTGATCTTGTCCTTCTTGCCCTGCAGCGTCAGGCTGTCGTCCACCACCGGTTTTACCTGCTTCATCTTCTCGGGAGTCTTGGCGTCTCGGATGGCTCTCCTCTGCATGGCACGCTGGTACTCTGCTTCCTGTCACCCAGGGAAACAAGAGGATCATACTTACTATAATGTCAGTTAAACAATGTTTCTATAGACCATTTCACAGTTGTATAACATAAACATTCTAAAAGGCCCCAAGTTGATTTCCTGTTGCAGTGTATGTAGTCTCGCTTTACCAGACCTTCCTCCACAGCGCTGCGGAGGAAGGTCTGCCTAGTCCACACAGCATTCTGGTTTACTGGCATTTCTTTAAACCAATCACAATCGTCTTGGGCGGCGCTAAGCACCGGACGGAGCCACGGTGCTGCTGCAAAATAGCCTCGGGAAGGAACTTGTTTTGGTGGAACGTGTACGTTTAAAAGTTGTTTTAGCCGTGCAACAGAAAACTCAGATTGGACAGATAGTCTAGCTAGCTGTCTGGATTTACCCTGCAGAGATCTGAGGAGCAGTTAACCATAGTCCTGTCTTAACATGAATCCAACATATTATTAGCAAATATCAATCAGCCCATTTTTTAAAAAAAAAAAAAAAAAAAAAACAGCCATTAATGATAGGCTTTCTAGCCCATAGGTAGGGTAGTCACTAAGGCAGCCATCCACAGATACAGTTCATCCTGAGGATTCACTGTGCCCCATGTATGTTTAACATTAAAAAAGGATTCATAAAATCATGCCAACAATTACTATTTTAATAGCTTAGTATTCTATGCACTAAAAAGGTATGTATAAAGGCTTCAGGCCGCCCTACACGTTAATGTAGGCCCAGTTTATTTTGCAAATGTAATATAATATATGTAGTAGGGGGTCCCTGCTCCATCTCTCTCTCAGTTAAGGGGTCCTTGGCGTAAAAAAAATGTAGAAGACCCCTGCTCTAAACCATATATCTTTAAAATTCTGGCAATTCAATATTACACTTCTGTTGGCAAAATCATGTGACGTAATCACTGAACAAAAAAGTGATTTGCTTTCATTTTGAGGTGTCATTTATGTTCAATGAGTATGTTCAATTGTTTCCCTCAGTGTCACAATTTTGATGTCTGCTTACAGTAAATTGCTTGCCATTTGTGTAGCATAATACTTCAGCAATACATAAATATACATTCATACATCTATTATGATAATTTGGTGTCCTCACGGTAAATAAATGAGACTGTGATGAAGACAAATGTTAGCAGCAATACATCTTTCTGGTATTTTGGTAGTATCATTAGCTGTAACGTTATCTAATATTCCCCATTTCATATAAACACAGCTGCTTCTGTTGGAAAGAGGATGTTGCCATAGATGTTATAGGCACACGTAGTCATTAGCCCTTCACTGCCTACTAAATAAAGTAAGCTGTTGCTTTTAGGCAAAAGCTTAAAAGTCCGTTTTGAAAAGGAAGCCAATCACCTTTTACCCAGAAATCCAGAAATGTCTACCCGATGAAATATGCAATGTAGACGAAGCTACAGGCTGAATACAGTGGTGTGGTGAGGGTATGGTTTGTTTGTTTGTTTGTTTGTTTGTTTGTTTGTTTATCATAATGATGGCTTCAAGTTATTACCACCTCCAAGGAGGTTATGTTTTCGGCTTGGTTTGTATGTTTGTATGTCTGTCAGCAGGATTACGGAAAAACTGCTGGCCCGATTTTTATTTAAACTTGGTAAAAGTGTGTAGCATGGGCCAAGGAAGAACTGATTACATTTCGGATCCGATTCACGGGGGCAGATACGCAAAGTATTTTTCACTTTTCGTTAACACGCGAATCAGGACATTTGTGCTGCATTTATGTGGTGTCACACTGCATTAACATTGTGAGATAGGTCATGCCTTGGTGGAGGTCTGCGCTCTCAAAGTGCCCTACTAGTTAACATAGTACCAGAACGTTTATTTATTTATTTATTTTTAAATTGTAGGTCCACGACATCAGCAGTGTACTGTAGTGGCTTTGTTGGCCCTAAATCTTATATCTGACCTGTTCTGTGCCTGCTGATGAGTCCAGGATCTCAGTCAGAGTCTCCCCGGGTTGGAACCTGATCACATCCACAATGAGCCTCTTGGTGCTGGAAAAAAATAATAATAAAAAAAAGCATGTAAGAAACCATTCAATTTTCTGAAACAACCATATGTATCTACTTTGTTAGCCATGAACTAGGGCAGGACTATATATTTATATTATATTGACATCGATATATGAGGCTAGATATCGTCTTAAATTGTGTGTCGTTATATCGTGATATGACACTGATGTTGTCTTCTCCTGGTGTTAATGTCTGTATTACAGTAAAGTGATGTAATTTTCTGAACTTACCAGACTTACTAGCTGTTCTATGATTTGCCTTTACCCACTTAGTCATATATTATGCACCACCTGTCTATACTTGAATATCACATTGGACTTTTCTGTAGGGCTGGGCGATATAGAGAAAATCAAATATCACGATATTTTTGACCAAATACCTTGATATCGATACCGCAACGATATTGTAGTGTTGACTATTGGTGCTTTCACAAAATATTTACACAATGAGATTTTTGATAAATAATCATCAGTAATGTAGATATAATGACTAAGTGTGTAAAGGCAAATAATAGAACAGTTACAACAGTCTGGTAAGTTCAGAAAATGACATCACTTTACTGTAATGCAGCCTTTAAAACCAGGAAAAGACACCACTTATGCCATATTACGATATCCAAAATCTAAGACGATATCTAGTCTCATATCACGATATCGATATAATATCGATATATTGCCCAGCT
The DNA here is from genome assembly GCF_008315115.2 of Sander lucioperca. Taxonomy (NCBI): domain Eukaryota; kingdom Metazoa; phylum Chordata; class Actinopteri; order Perciformes; family Percidae; genus Sander; species Sander lucioperca. Next base: position 36,304,800 of record NC_050175.1, read on the forward strand.
CTACTTTTCTGCTTTTTTTCCACTTCTGGTTGGACGCAAACTGCATTTCGTTGTCTTTGTACTCACACGCACAATGACAATAAAGTTGAATCTAATCTAAACATTTTTTAATCAAAAATCTCATTGTGTTATTATTGTTACAAATATTTTGTGAAAGCATCAATTGTCAACCCTACAATATCGCCTCAATATTGGCATCGATGTATTTGGTCAAAAATATAGTGATATTTGATTTTCTCCATATCGCCCCAGCTCTATCATGATACTACAGAATGAACTTACTTGAGCAAGAGAGTCCGGGCATCCATCTCAGCATTGGCCTCACCAGGGACGTCAAATTTGTTAGTGAGTGTGAGTGAAACCTCGGTCTTCCCCATCAGCTCTTTGGTGGGGTCGTCAGGAGGAAGAGGATTTTCACCTGAAAGAGACCGAGAGCTAATCAGATGAAGGGACAATGTGCTCAAAGGATCAGATGATAATTTACTGGGTGCTTAATAATTGTTAATGATTGCTTGGCCTCCGCTATTGCCGTTTTCCAGCCTTCTCAAGAACCGCTCATCCAAACAACTTCACACTCGACAATACATTTGCCATGATGTACTTCTGTCCCTCGTAATGCTAAAGTATATGGGTCATTTGCTAACAGCTAGCTATTTGGTACTAGGGGTGGGAAAAAATATTGATACGCCAATGTATCGTTATCCTTCGTGCGACACGATAATCGATACGCTGGCGCCACATATCAATATTTTAATTAATAAAATAAGGCGCTCTGAATAGATTTTCCTGCTCCCAGCGTCGCGGCTTCATGGCCCCTCAAGGTGGTGCTCAACACATGAATGAGGGAAAGAGGTTTTCAACAGGATGGAGGACAGCAATTTGAGGAAAATAACAGATGCCCCAGCCACGTTTAAGTCCAAAGTTTAACTTACAGACTGAAAATATTGCGCTGCAGAATTGTGCATTTTGGACTTGTAGTGAATAAAGAGAGAAAACCTGAACTTAACCTTTTCACGGGCATTTTGTATTAATAGTTAGACCGATATCGTGATGTATTGATTATTGCACAATTGCTGTATCGTGATATTATCGGTATCGTGAGCCATGTATGGTGTATCGTATTGAATTGTGAGGTACCCTGTGATTCCCATCCCTATTTGGGACCAGGCTATTTCTGGAAACAAAAGCGTTCATTTGGAAAGTTACATCGCTGCTGTTTGAAATGTTTGAGTTTGCTACAATGTAACATCTCCGGTCTCTCTTTCTTCATCTGTTCTTGAATGTACTGTAGCGAGCGACGAAGAGTGAGCTGTACCCAGCATGCCGTCCAGCTCCATAATAGCAAATAGTGGTCCCCTCTTAATACACTATACAGTGTGTACATCGAGTACTACTAATACATTCCAAGAGCTCGCACTCGACACTGCACTTCCTTGGGTCCGTCGATCGGATGTCAAAAACAAATGGACAGACATAACGACCAAAATGGACCGACCAAACGACCGACTGACCGACCAAACGACCGACCCTCCTTCTATTTAAGTTCAGTTCTTGTATAGTTATCTGCTTCACTCCACTCACCGATGAGGGACTCCACGGTGGGAACCTCGCCCAGGTCCTCCAGCAGCTCATGGATGGGGTCATTGTGCTCTGGAGCAATGGCGTCCTGGTGGTCCAGCAGCAGCTAACAGGACAGAAGAGCCCAGGCAGTGTGTTAGTCATACTGTAGAAGATAAAAATCTCTCAAAAACATCTGGAAATCAACAATTTAGGTACAGACCAACAGGAATATGTGTGTGGCAGTGGGAATGATTTGAGACAGAAGAGAGTGAGGGGGTCCAAACTCACTGTGTGAGTGTTGATAATCTCTCCAATGGAGATGTAGATGACAGGTTTGGTGACGGTGACCAAGTCAGAGTACTGATCCACGTTGAACTTATCTTCAAGTGAGGGAACGTCACACGCTGCCAGGAAGAAACGCCTGCAATGGAAGAAGAAGGGATAAAGTCAGAATACAAGCTTTAAACAGCAAAGGCAGCATGAGAGCATCACTAAGGAGAAACTAGACATTTACTAACATCATCCTGAAGTAACTGAACGCCCCTTTTTGAAAAGCATTGCTAGTTATTGCTAGTTATAGCATATCTGCCTCAAATTTCTATAATGATAAACATCTGACCTGAACTTCTGGTGGGAGGAACTGAGATATTCATTGATGGGATTGAGATGGGCGTTGTCTCCCAGGAACATCTTATTGGAGGCGGCGTGCTGCAGCATCTTGGCGACAGAGCCCAGGTTTCGCCGCTGCTCGGTGGTCAGCTGGCCACCCGCCGACACCTCGATGATGTCAAAGGCATCGGGTGCCACGATGGCTGGGTTCATGTAGCGGTAATACAAGAGGTTCCCCACAATCTGAAACGTCAAAATCAAATGATTCCGTTAGTCAAAATTATTATGATGAGAAAAGGTGACATATTTTTCATACTTTATGAGCACTTTTTTTAGGATGAAAAGTCGTAATGGCATATAAAAAGCTCTTAAAATTGGAAAACTTATTGTATGACCAGTGATCAAACTCTTCAGAAAGAAATGTTAGTAAAGTTATATTCAAGGTGTGCTGGGTGATGCAGCCATCAACAGATATACTAGTATTCACAGTACCGAATTAAATCAGCATACAGAAAAATAAGAAGCAGGCATTAACCTAGGATTATTTTCATTTAACTTAAAGGAGCAGTGTGTAGGAATTAGGGGGACCTATCGGCAAAGATTACATCCTTGTTGGCATCTTTCTATTTTAGGACTATTCAGATTAACCATGAGGGGAATGATTTGAGATTCAAGGGTTTGGTAGGTGCTAGTGCAAAAAGAGGAAAAGGCTCTTGACCCTGTTAGCGTGTGCAGGAAGAGGAGAGCCACCTTAATGTCAGCAGACAGAGAGAAGGAGGACACCACCACCACCCCGACAGAGAGGCTGCAGCTGGTCGGCGAGGCGAGGAAGAGCAGAGCAACAGCGGGAAAAGAAGAAAAAATGGAAAGAAAGGTGTAAGAAACAGGGAAGAGAGAGCCAGGCAGAAGATGATCAATGAAGAGGCTATGGTGGTCAGTTCACCCAGTTTTCAACAGAGGTGCCGCGAGCAATTGCAGCCATTCAAGTTGTTCTTTCAAGTACTTGTAGAGACAATAAAATCGAGTCGGGATGCAAGACGCTTCGCTTCCGAGACGCTCTCGGTGTGGTATGGTGCGTGGCGGAGGACTGAACAAAACCGGAACGCAGCACAGACGCGCCTGGTGGAACATCCTGATAAGTCTCAGTGTCAGAGACCTCACACTCATTAGCTCCATCAAACTGAAATGATCTGCATGTTTAGATAACACTGTGGTAGGTGGGTTTGGTAGAACTGACCCTTTAAAGACTGGGAAGCACAGAGTGACAAACATTACGCTTACAAATTAAAGATGCAAACCTTGAGCAGCTCATCCTCCGTAGCATCTGGGAATTTCTCATGGAGGGTGTCCTTCAGCACCTTGGAGATGAAACGCATCCCATATCTGACGGACAAAAAGCCACACAGACAGCGGAAACAATGTCACTATAATTGTTGGTTCGAAACAGCTGACTTGAGTCTGTAAAAATGCAGACAGCGGTGCTGTGAGTGAGGAACGTACGGGATTTTATCCACCGAGACGATGATGGCGGACAGGAATTTGTCAGTGATGGTCTTCATGTTCTTGATGGAGGCTTCCAGTCTCGTCCTTACCTCCTCATGGGACATGGCCTGCTCTGGAGTCACGTCATAAGGCAGCTTACTGTTGAGGACAGGACAGAAAGAGACGGAGAAAAGGAACAACCGTTAATTTCATATCATATCCTCGTAGAGTCTTTCTTTGCTTCACTAGTGTGCAGTACTGTAGCCACGCTTTCATCACTGCAATTCTTCTGTAATTTGGAAAAATGTGCCAACACCAACAAAGACATCTGTCAATGGGGTAAGCAATAATGAATTGATAAGATTTCTAGCATAAAAATCAGGCTACTATAAAACACCATCTGATCTTTAAACTAAAGTGAAATTTTATATATTTTTTATATATTTATTACTGTACTTAGTTATCCCATAACTCTGTTTTTGTGTCTATCCAGTGAGACTACAAACTAAAAACGTCCTGTCCCATAAGGTTAGGCCTAAAAGTCTGGAATTGTAGACGGTTGTGGCTGACAATATGTAGAATGAATGTGGTGATTTTAATAGTTCTGGCATAAAGCATGTCCAAGTTATTGTTATTGAAATATGACTTTTTACAGACGAGGACCAAAAGTACTTTGTACTGATGTAGTTTAGGCTGTGTTTTAGCCACATGCTAAAGCCCATTTCCAGAAACTAGAAGATGTTACCGTTCAAATGAAGCCTCACATATTGTACATGGATTTTTCCCTTACAATTCTTCTGTTATAAGCTTTTCCATTTGGGTATGCCAAATAGACAAAAATGTAAAAACAATAATTGTGTTTTTGTCTTTGCCTTGTTCTAAGTTTGGTCTGATTCTTGAAATAAGTACGCCAACTAGTTTTCATTTAATAATAGTGTGTGATATACAGTAAGTGGGATTATCATGCAATCGTTTTTTATATATATATATATATATATATATATTTATTTTACTTGCCAAGCCTAGCAGAAAAACAGATTAAATATCTTACTCAGAAAAATGTTTGACCAGAGTATTTAACATCGATAATTAGAAATATTAAGATTTAATTGGCCGTAAAATAAGTGATATGACTTTCTTGGTTTGTTTTTGCAGTGATGTTGCATTATGATTTTCCTGTATGTGAAAAAATTAGACAGCCACCCTCTTGTCAAGTCGGCGCAAAATGAACCTAGGGGTTAAGCTAGCTAGCGTTATAAGCTAATTAGCGGTTTGCGATAAAACTGGTCACATTCGATTAGCATGAAAACATATCCCAGAGAACGGTCGACTCGGTACACACGTGTTATTAACCCCTAGGTTCATTTTGCGCCGGATTTGTCCTTTAAACCTACATTGTGTAATTTTTTTAGTTGATTCTTAGCAAAAACCCCTTTGTTCTTTCACAAATATGTGCTCATTCATGTGTAATTACTTCCACCAGCTAATCAAAGTATTCTCGTAAGCGTAGAATCTGCCATTCAGAATCATTCAGAATACATACGAGCGAGTCGCTCGAATGATGGCCGCCATGTTGCGCCTCCATCTTTAAAATACATTAGCCAAAGAGGGACATACCTCCGCCTTTCGCCCTCTTACACTCAGTGGCACCGTGATGAATGCCAGGGAGAGATTACTCGCCAGGGAAGCGAAAAAGAGAATTAAAACGACAACGCGACAGGCAAAGCAACAAGACCAAAGTTAATATTGGAGTGGCTAGAACAGCTGCGTGTAAACTAAGGAGATACTAAGAGCTAATTTCGGGTTTGGCTGTAGGAGTTAAAATGCGCTCGGAATGGGAGGGACCAGAAAGTAATATTCAGTTGGTTGTCATATACAATTTCACCGCTAGATGGGAGAAATTCTTACACAATGTAGCTTTAAGCTCACCTAGCCTCTCCGGTCTGCGTCTCCATCTGGTTGACCCAGCCCTTATAGATGTCCACCGGGTCGGTCTTGATGTTTAGCGATTTGTCATCCATGATCTCCTTGACGACCGGTGCCAGGATCTGCCGCAGCGCGTTCTGTCCCCGCGCACCGCGGTGGAAACTCACCACCATCTTGATGACTGTCGGGTTTCCTGTGACGATCTCCTTCATCTGGTCCACTTTTGACCTGCGGACAGTTGTTGAAACATTTTTTTTTTTTAACTGTGTATTTATTTATGGACATCGGATTTAAAACTGTGCTCATAAATGATTGCTGCAGTGTCTGGTTCTCACTTGATCTCCTCCTGCAGGGCCGTTTTGAAGAGCTTGGCCAGCAGGTACTCCTCTCTCTGGTTGGACGCGTAGTTGTACAGGGTGAAGATGACAGAGTCCATGAACTTTGTGGATTTATTCTGTGGCATCTGGAAGATCAGCTTGGCCAGATACGTGGGGTTAGTCTATAAAAAGAAGGCAGACATTGAGTTAAATATTATCAGAGAGATGTAAGTAAGTCAGTTAAATGTATTTATAGAGCGCTTATCATGGATAAAAATCACAAAGTTTTTTTACATAAAAACATACAAGATGATACATGTTACAAACACAATGCACAATTCAAATTACAAAGTAACAGAAAAGAAAGTGAAGATAGATCAACCAAATGCCTGTTTAAAAAGGTAGGTCTTTATCTGATTTTTTTAAAAGAGTCCACAGAAACAGCAGACCATAAGGGTGGAGGCAGAGCGCTCCAAAGTCTCGGTGCTACGGACTCAAAAGATCGATGACCACGGGTCTTAAGCCAGGTGCATGGAACAGACAGTAAATATGACATATTAGACCTAAGAGAGCGAGCAGACAAATATTGTTGAAGTAACTCGGCCATGTATGCAGGTATATCATCCTTGTTCACAGACATCTGCAGTTGCTTTTCCACATCAACATTTTCCAGCTAAATATTTGTAACATATGTTTCTCCCTCTTTTACTCACCCACGTACCTGTTTGTTCCTCTTGGTATATGTGTTTACTGTTGTCTGTGTTGTATTTCAAATTGTATTTTATGTCATTCAATTGTATGTATTTCTAATGTATTTTATTTTCTAGCCCTCCTTCCCTTTCCCTAAGTGGCTTTACCACTTGTCAGGCCGCCATTGAAATAAGAACCTGTTCTTAATGACTTTCCTGAAAAAATAAAGGTGAAATAAAACAAAAATAAAAATAAAAAATAAAAGGTGCCTGATTGTACAACACTCTTAGCCTAGAAATCTAGACGCACCCTAGCGGCAGCAAATGTCATTTGCAGCCAGGGTCAGTCTAGCAACTCTCCGTTGGCTTGCGAGCTGGAAAAACCAAACTCTAGCCAGGCCAATCACATCGTGTATAGAGTCGGTGGGCGGGCTTAACATAATGATGGCAGAGTTGCGACGGTTCCGCGTGAATTCCCTGCTACTTGAAAACAAATAAGATGGCTGCTGCTGCTGGCGAACAGCGGTCTTTGGAATCGGCTTTGGCCGCGACTCTGGAAGACTTGGAGTTAAGCTTTTCTTTGAGAAAAGAACAAAGAACGGCACTGAAGTCATTCTTAAAAAAGGAAGATGTGTTCAGAGTTTTGCCGACCGGATACAGCAAAAGTTTAATCTATCAACAAACTCCGCTACCTTCTTCGTTGCTCTGCCTGGTTGTAGCGCTATCCTATTACGTGCAGAGGGAATTTGAAAGACAACCGTTTATCCCGCCCCTCGGATTGAGCCCTGCCAATGGTGAGTTCCCAGACCCAACATCATGATGTGGGTCTGGCTTGTCAGGCTACAACACTCCGTATGTAAGAGTGAGAACTTAAACTGAATCCTCTCTGCAACAGGGAGCCACTGAAGAGACTTAAGAACAGGAGTGATGTGAGACCGTCTTTTTGTCCCACTCGCACACACAAGTCCACACAACCTCATTACATCTATATTGTTTTAATATATTTTATGCCTTTCTTGTTTTGTGTAGCCAACCTTATGCTAGGGCAATCATATTTTAGGGGGGCGATGGCCACCCCGTGCCCCCCTTGCAGCCCCGCCCCTGATGAGTAGCCTTGAGGCAGACGGCAGGTATCAGGATTTAGAGACAAAGCAATCAAAGAGCAGAGCTGTAACTGTAAGGTTACCTGTAACAGGTAGAAGAGGTACTGGTAGGCTTCCAGTTTGACCCTCTTCTCCTTGCTGAGGGCCTTCAGGCCCCCCCGCTGCTTGTTCATCATCATCATGTCGGACAGCTGGCCCTTGTTCTTCTTGGTCAGCTTCTTGCTATGCGACACCACCTCCTGCAGCGTGATCTTGTTCTTCACCAGCAGGCCAATCTTGATGTCCATCAGGTTCAGGTCGTTCTCCAGCTGCTGGTTGGAGCGGATGTTGGTGATCACCTCCTCGCGGAGCTGCATCAGTTCCAGCTCCTCCTGGAAGTCCTGGTCGCTGTGGTCCAGCAGGTGGACAAACTTCCTCACCACCGCCATCGGAGGATCGTCTGCGCTGACTGGGGGGAGGAGGGAGGACATGTTGACAGTCAAGTTGGGGCGGGGGAAAAAATTTATACAGCAGAGTATCGCTATATTCTCTGTGGCAATAATGAATCGATACAAGTACGCCAAATATCGTTCTTTTAAATTCAAGAATTTAAGTATTTGGTACTAGAATAATAAAATCAATCCCATTTTGCAGGTCACCCTCTACCACACACTCCCCACACACACACATGCCTGCCCTGCTATTCTTTTAAAGAGATTGACGCACACATAGGGTTAGGTACCGAAACCCGGTTCCTACGCAACCGGTAGGAATCAGACCGGATTAGAACGCAAATTACGGTTCCTCATTTCGGTTCTACTTAATGTGTCGACTGAAATATTTTCCCCACTTTCCCTTTCTTATTATATATTTAAGTACTTTAAAACGTTAATATATTGTTAAATTTAAATAATTTTCAATTTAAAAAAACTCTATAAAAGAGCCTTTCTTTGATGTCATTTTTCAGTTTTTCAAGAATCGGTTTAGGAATCAGAATTATTTTAAAACTACCGGTTCGGCATTGGAATCGTAAAAATCCAAATGATACCCAATCCTACGCACACACCAACGCACAAGTGTAAACATCAGGCCACTTACGTAGTCTACAGTAAAAGCTCTGCACGGAGCCCCCGCAGGACCATAAATCAGCCTTCATTTATAGAACTCAAAGTCTGTTTGGGATCCTACTCACTCAGCGTCTTGTAGTCATCTCTGGCCTTGTTGGCTCGAATGAAAGCCTGAATCTTCACCACTTGATTGATCTGCAGTAGAATAACAGCAATCACTTGGCTGACCTTTGTTTTTTTTAAACAGTACCACAGGAATCCACTGTGAGATGAAGTGGAAATGACTTCACTCGTGTCAGAGTGATAATGATCCGTCTGCCTCCCTCAAAGCCCACAGACACCGACTAAATGTCAGCGATGTGTCACAGGAAATGAATGCACAGTGATTTTTATTAGATAACACTGCAATATGTTAACTTTAAACCCTCATTTCTGTGACAGACCATTTACAACCCATTGTCTTGGTTCTTTTTTCAAATTGTCTCAAAAACTCAATTTGCGGCTAATTTTATTCAACCAGGTTTGAGGCTATGAACACTCACGTGATCCTGGAAGTACTTTAGACGATCCTTGTATTTCTTACGCGCTTGGTGCATCCGAACCATGGATTGGATCTGAGGAAGACAAAAATAAATCCTTTCAGTCTTAACTGTATTCGTACGTCTGATACTAATATTTAGTTTACAGACATTGCATAATAACGTTACCTTGATGGCCTCTTCACTGTGGTCTTTCAGATACTGCTTACGGTCTTTGAACTTCTTCCTCTGTTGGTGGCCTTTCCAGTGGGCCTGAGAAAGAAGAGACAATCAGTATAATAACAAGTCCTCACAGCAGACAGCCGTTTCAATGTGTGCACTCAGGATGATAGCTGTGTTACAGGTGTATCTCACCTGTATGCATGAAACTGCTGGGTCTTGGGACTTCAGGAAGCTCATCCGCTCCCTTTGTCGTTTTCTCACCAGGAAGCCACGGCAACGAGCTTGCAGCTTGGCGATCAGAGACTCGTTGGCCAGCCACAGCTGCTCTCGATTGTAGGCTGTGGTTACCCCGGACACCACCGACTGACAGGAAGCATAAAGCAAACAGTTTAACTCAAAGTTTGAAAAAAAAACCCCGCTACGGCCATGCAGTGCTGCACAAGGACAGTAGTCGGAATCAACGGTAGTTCTGTGTGTTGCCGTTCTCAAAATCCCGTCGCTTCGGGAAACAACAACAAACCTTGAGCTAGCAAGCTACATGTAAAAAAGGCAAGTTTTAAACGATATTTGGATGGTGCAACAAGGCATGCCTGCTTGGTTCTTTTGGGGAATGACTATAAAGATTTACGAAGAATACGTTTACGGTATTTCCTCTCTAACTGGGACATTTTGGGACCGATTGTTGGGATTGCTGTGGACAAAGTGCACACGGCTATTAGCCTGGATGCCAGCCAAACTTAGCCCCGCCCACAACATTTGAGGTCGGGAAGTTCGGTCTGGACTTGATCCGTTGTGCTCCAACCAGAGCTGTTTGGACCAATCAAATTGTCAGGGCGGGCTTTATACGATGATGGACAGATGATCAACAGTAACGTAATCAACCACGTCACCAAAGAGTGCTTAGGTTGAATTTGTTTACAACAAAGATGGCTGCCATCGCGTCTGTTATAAAAGATATCGACAGCGCATTTATTTTAAAAGAGGAACAGTCAACCGTGATCGAGGCATTTGTCGATCGGAAAGATGTTTTTGCCGTCCTTCCTACGGGATTCGGCAACGTCACGTACTCCGTTGCTCTGATTGGTTGTAGGTCTATCCAATTGAGTGCAGAGGCAAATTTTCTTTCCTGGTTCGGTTGAAACACACCCCAAAATCACAGCCCAATGGAGCAGAATCAGACTCATATTCTGACTAGAATCTGAGTATGATGACGTCAGGCTACACGGCTATGTACCGGTAAGAGCAAATTATGTTTAACCATGTATCTAGCTAATTTAAATAGCTCATGTTTCTGTATTGTGTCAACAGTTAATTTCACTTAATATTGTGTGTTTTCTTTTGCAGGGTGCAAATGTTCCACCAAAACCATTTTGCAGAGACACCGTCGCTGCGTTCGGAGCTTAGAGCCGCCCAAGACGATTGTGATTGGTTTGAAGAAAAGCAAACAACCCAGAACAATTTTTCCTTCTATCCTGGGATGTATGTGTGGTGAAGCCAGACCTTACTCCTTACACAGCGCTGTGGAGATAGGTCCGGTTATGGGAGACTACAGGGACAGTGACCCACCTGTATGTCCTCCTTGTTGAGCTGGGTGTTGTTCTGTACGAAGCCCTCTGGTTCCACCCAGGTGCCCTCGTTGGTCTCCAGGTTATAATAGTAGTTGTGTCCTCCCTTCACCCAGTGTTTCACCCAGTCACTGCCATTATCACCTGGACAGACAGCATTACAGAACACAAGTGAACAAGATGGAGGCAATGGAGCTAATTACCAAGTAGCATAATCCCTCCATTTTACATTTATTTCAGTAATGCAGTACAGCAGGCAAAATTCTTCGTAGTTTGAAATTAGATTTTGAATTACAATGTTGGACCATTCAAAGAAAACTTTCCCCACCCAGATTTTTATCTTAACGGTCTGGGGATTGAACTCGCTTCATTAACCTTTAGGCCACCACGGCCCATTTATAAACACTGAAAACCACTGAAAACGAGCATTATTCCTCCAAATGTAATCAGAATTGTAGTTTTTCCGACAGACACGGTGGCTGTCCTTCCCCTTATTCATCCCAACATTTTCTCCTCACCTTCTGCCTTTTTCTCATCTCTTATCTTGGACAGGTCCTCCTGGTAGGTCTGAGCACACTCGGAGGTGACTCCGTACAGTCCTGACCCGGGGTTACGCAGAGCAGCGAGAGTCTGAGCTGGATCGCCAGTGTCCACCGCCTCATTGACAGCCTGGATGGAGCGCGAGACTGCAAACACAAACACAAAACGTCAGCCCTTTGCTGCTCTTCACGCTGTCCTAACATCAAGAACTCTCGGCAGAATGTGGGTAGTAAATGTTCTGCAATATTATATATAGAGATGGCCCGATATCATTTTTTGCTTCCCGATACCGATTCTGATACCTGAACCTGCGTATCGGCCGATACCGAGTACCGATCCGATACCAGTGTGTCATATATTTTATTATGTTTTAACAACTGTATACCATAAGCGGAGTTTGACATTCGAGCCAGGGGCGGCAAAAAAAACAAAAACAAACTCATTGTAGAAGCTGAGACCTGGCCTACCACTTGGGGAACAAAGCACGAGCACATATGGACAAAACTAACATGCTAAATAAACATATGTTTATTTTTAAAGAAGATTTTAAATTACATTGTAACAATTTAACAACTCGCCCTTATGAAATCCAATCGCAGCATGGCTGTCTTGGAACGCAATAGACAGACGGTGGCAAACTGCCCCGACACTTAAATTCAACTAAAATGTAACGGTGAACAATCAGTGTTGGACCTCCAGTCTGTTGAGATGCCTCTCCAAACGCAGAAACCAAGCGCAGTCCCACCATAAAAGGTTAAGACACATTGAGAAAAAAGATCCGTATTTTGCCGTAATCCAATGACACGAAAAAAAAAAAAGTAATCCACAGCGATCAGGAGATCCACTTCGCCGTTTAAACAATGTGGAATAAAAACGTATAAAAGTCCAAATCTACACAAAACATGCAATCAATTAGTAAGTTGACAGCAAATTTATATACATGGCATTTAGGAAACCTTTATTACAACGTCCAGACTAGAGCAACAGTAATTTTAGTTTTAGTAGCAGTAGGCCTATATGAAATCAGATGTATTACCTACCACCATTTAGTTGTTTTGTGTTATTTAAAATATTTATAAAATATCTGGTCATGCCATGAAACAATGCAATTACCCGCTTCAGCCGCCGGGGGGGCCCCGCAAACTCCGCGTATGCTGTATACTACTATCCCTGTATGGATGTGATATGATTTCTATCTTTGTTGTCAGTCTGGCTCAGGTTAAACTCTTTGTGAAACATGAACAAACAAACAATGAACGCCACAGAACTTTCTTTTATTATGCAGTTTGACAGTCAGTTATAACAGAAAAAGAACATAAATAAACTACTTTAACGTAGATTTTCTTTAGGGCTTTATTACGTGGTATCGGATCGGTGCATAAACTCCAGTACTTCCTGATACCGATACCAGGGTTTTAGGCAGTATCGGAACATCTCTACTTATATATAACATAGGTTCAGTAAAATGAAGTGTGAGCTTACACTGCAAGGCCTCCTGTGTGTCCTGGTTTGCCTTCAGAATGGAATCCTGGATCTCATCCAGCCATAGCACAGCAGAGGGGTCCTGGGTCTCCTGGAAGGACACGGCAACATATGTTCAGAAACTAACATAAAAAAAGGTTGATTCACTTTATGCATTGCACAATGACAGGGCGGTGTAAACTAGACAGACTGCAGCAAAAGGCTTATAACTCTAAATTAGGGCTGCAAGTAACGTCTATTTTCATTGTCGATTGATCTGTCGATTATTTTCTCGATTAATTCATTAGTTGTTTGGTCTGTAAAATGTCAGAAAATGGTGAAAAAAATGTGTGAGTGATGATCAGTGTTTCCCAAAGCCCTAGATGACATCCTCAAATGTCTTATTTTGTCTACAACTCAAAAGATATTCAGTTTACTGTCAGAGGAGAGAAGAAACAAAAAAAAACATCCAAATTTAAGAAGAATTCTTAAATAAATGACTCAAACAGATTAATCGATTATCAAAATAGTTGGAGATTAATTTAATAGTTGACAACTCATCGATTAATCTTTGCAGCTCTACTAAATTCAACACAGTTTCCACTCATTATGAACTGTAGTTAAACCCAACTGCATCCAGATGGCGCACTCTGTCTCTGTATAACGCACGAGGCAGCTGTTTGCTACTTGTGCTGCTGCTGCTGCTTTCTAGAGCCTGTTGAAACAGGCAACTCATTTGGTTTTGGTTTCAGCCTCCCCCTCTATGTGTCCTGCCCCTTCACGTTGTGCTTTAGGGTAGATGAGGAGGTGTGTGTGTGTGTGTGTGTGTGTGTTTGTGTGTGTGCGTGTGCGTGTGCGTGCGTGTGAAAGGCATTTTCTATGGGCCCCTCCCCGCATCCACAGCTATTCATTCTAGCATCTTTTTGGGCCCTCCTCATATGAGAGCCCTAGGTACTCAGTCCCCTATTTCTCCCCAGTCCGACGCCCCTGTGTGTGTGTGTGTGTGTGTGTGTGTGTGTGTGTGTGTGTGTGTGTGTGTGTGTGTGTGTGTGTGAGAAAGGAGGTGGGCGGGTCTGACTGACTGATATCAGATCCTAGAGGAAGATTTTTTTTGCAAAGGGAGAGGAGTTGGCAGCTGACATGTGCAACAGCATGCACCAGGAGGACTGAAATGAGTGCATCTTTATAGCAAACAGAGTACCTGGGCGAGCGCTGATTAGTGTTTGTATGTTTGCACTTGGCGCGGTAATAGGTATTTGTGTGTGGGTGATGATGAGTCCCTGCAGCTGGCGGGAGACAGGGTGTGGTGCCAGAGAGGGCGGAGGGACTGGAGGAGGACTTGGGCGTAGCTTGATGTAGTTCATCACACGTTTCAAGCCCATCATGCAAATAAGAGGAAGTGAAAGCTGAGGGGGTTGGGTAGATTATAATTCATCGTTCTAAACTTTTCTTCTGTGCATTTTCTTTTTTTTTTTTTTTTTAACTTCCTTTGAAACCATGAGGTCATGCATGTGTCTCACACACACACACACACACACACACACACACACACACACACACACACACACACACACACACACACACACAGACACAGACACAGACAGACACACACAGACAGAACCAAGCATGACTAGACTGAATCTTGTACAGTCCCAGTTGTTCCCAGTGATTGTTGCAGTTACAAAGTGAGGAGATAACCATCTGAAGAGGCATACAGTAGTAGACTATATTGGGCTTGTTAGTCAGAGTCTGGGCAGGACTTCCTGCTGTTTGTCTAGGCACAGCCCTCAGCCCAGTCAAAGCTTAACTTCTGCCTGACTGTCTCTGACTAACTGTTCTAATACTGCAGAGTTAATGAGGCGACACAAAGAAGCCAGTCACAAATTGAACCGCAGGAGGAAAAAAAAAAAAAGCTTGGTTGTTTGTTTCTTCTCCAAACTCCCCTGACCTCAGCTGGAAACACCCCTCTTACAGCTTGACTACATCTTAGTAGAGCTGCAAAGATTAATCCATGAGTTGTCAACTATTAAAGTAATCGCCAGCTATTTTGATAATCGATTTAGTCGGGTTGAGTCTTTTTTCTTTTAATAGAAAAAAGGTTAACATTCTCTGATTCAGCTTCTTAAATGTGAATATTTTCTGGTTTCTTCTCCCCTCTGTGACAGCCCGACACATTAACTGTAATTATGAGCCCGAGCCCGAATTTAAACCCGACAATTTTTTAATACGTGGGCCGTTATAACTGACGTTCTCAACTACAATTCAGAGTTGTTTGAACTGCAGAAATCTGTTTAGAATAATACAACAAGGACGAAGCCTGTAAACTGCGCTGTTTGTTTAGAATGGAACGGATTGCAAGTAGATCCGAATGAAGAAATGTAAAAAAATAAATAAATAAAAGAAACAATGATGAACAACATATTGTTGTCACTGCCCACGACTTGTTTAAACTGCTTCCATACCTCCGACTTTCCTCCACACTTGCTCAAAGTTAATTCTCCTGTTTTTCTTTTTTTCTTTACATCTTCAAGCTCCCGGTGTGATGCGTGCGAGAGGAGGAGACTCCGCGCATGACACGTGCTGCATTTTGTAACTGCAGCCTAACTTTTGTACACATTTGTTACTTTTATATAGCCTATATATGTATTTATAATATTTCTGATTATGGCATAGCTATCTCCCCACCCAAATAGGATAATAAGGTAATGGATAAAAAAAAAAAATTGTGGACCCTTGAAAATAACGGCCCGAGAATCTAAACTCTAATATATATATATATATATATAACCTTTATTTATACAGGTAATCTCATTGAGACACAGAGTCTCATTCACAAGAGAGACCTGTTTGGGACAATACACAACATCAGTTACAGACAAACAGACTACAATAGTATTACTATGATTTACCAAATAGTACATACATAGTACAATTTTTTTTTTCCAATGCTTGAGTGTTAAAGATCAAACTTGCTTGGTTTGTTATTGTTTTCATTTAATTTATTTGTAATTTTTTGCTTTTTGTTACTACTAGTTTTGTTGGCAGATATTGTTGCATGTATTTTTATTTTTATTTTATTTTTTAATTTCTTTT
>NC_050175.1:36623391-36740891 GCF_008315115.2 Sander lucioperca
AGTGGCTCTGGGTTCTTCTCGGGTGTGACCTTTGTGGGATCAGGGTTCACTGACATGACAGTGTCATCCTCTGGAGAGCAGGAGGCCTCTGGGTTTTTACTCCACAGCTCTGGACAGGAAAGTGGTGGACATTTGTTTTCTGGATTTGGAAGCTCAGGTTTCCTCTCTGGATCTGGATCAGGAATGTCTCGATCAGGAATGTCTGAATCAGGAATGTCTGGATCTGAGTCCTCAACGAGCGGAGAAGAAGGCAGTGTTACATTTTTAACTGGGGAGTTTTTGACAGAGGTATCCGGAGACGCTACACTGTCTATGGAGCTTGGACAGGGGTCGGTGGAGTACAGCGGAGAAGGAAGCAGTAGCAGCAGTGGCTTCTACTCTGGCAGCGGAGACACACGCTTGTCCACAGCCAGTGGCACTTTTTCAGGGGTTTCCTCTGGTGATCTGCCACAGGTGGTGGTGCTGCCCTCTCCATCCAGTGAGTGGGCACTGACAGAGAGCACCACAGGACCAGAGGAGGCCCTCAGTGGGGCTGAACTGTCACAGATCCCTAGTGGCATCTATGGAACTCCCCACCCTGTGCTTGCTCCCGCAGGACTGGCTGCTCCCCCCACCGCAACTACACCAGCCTCTGTGCAGGCACCAGGCGATGGTAAAGAAACAGATTCAGTGGAGGGTAGGTCAACATATTATTAATTCTTTCTCTTCTTGGTTGAAAAATGATATGTCCTTTTTCACATGTTGTTGTTCAGGTATTCTGTAAAAGGGATGATGCATCCTTGCAGCTTACTGCTGGAGCTGAAATGGTTAGTTGATTAATTGATTAGTCAAGACGGTACAACAGCTGATAGAATTTCTACTGCATCATGTTGAAAGCTTTAAGGTCCATAAAAGCCAAGGGTCAAACAGAATCTCGGGCAATGTGTTAAAGGAAATGCTCCCACTCATTGACACCAATAATTACTTACATTTTTCAACAGTCCATTGACCTGCATCTAGTCTCTTTTGATATGGAGAAAGTCAAACATTGTACAGCACCTGCATTAAAACAAAAGAATATTGTAACTTTGACAAATAAATATTACACTTGTAAGGTTAGAAGTGTTAAGAAAAAGTACAAAAATGTATTAGCTTATAATAGTTTTTGCTGAAAATCGAGAGGGACGATGCATTCATTTGCTGTGCTGTGGCATTTGCAAACTACACATGGATGAAGTCAAAATTTGAAATTCAGCGAGGGCACAACAGCTGTTAGGAAACAATCCGATCTATTCCAATATCCGATCCGGTTTAATGGTTCGTATCCTATCTTCTACTGGCTTGACCTCTGTGAGTTGAGTGTGAAAGCAGTTTCAAGCGCTCGGGTGTATAATGAGATACACAAGAATATATACATTTTCTAACAATCGCTCCATTCACTTAGATGATGTGAGAGTAGAAAGATAAGAGAGAGTCTCCAGAGGAAAGGAGGTTTGGTTCAAGGTTGGTTCACGCTGAAAAATCTTCAGGAGGAAATTTATTTTTACAGTCTATGATACAAATGAAAACAGATGAGAGAGTCTGTGTTCAGAGTTTTTACAAAATGGAATGTAACATATTCACAACAACTGCTATACCAGTTCAGATGATACTAATGCATCTCTCTTTTGAAATCAGAACTAGTGTATGTCATTGAATAATTCCACATTTTTTTCTAGGTGGTTTTAACCCATGTGAACCCAACCCCTGTGGAGCTGCTTCATGCACCGTAGAGGACGGGGTTGCTCTATGCCATGGTAAGTCCCAAAACTGTTGCAAGTGCCAATTTTTGTTTTTTTTTACTCTTCTCCTTTCTTTTGTCTAAAAAACTACTGAATTCAATATTGTGTGATGATGATTTGGTTTAACAGACTTAATGTATGTCTTTGTTGTTGAGCACTTTGCATGTTTTGTATTGTTGTCTGCATTCTGTTTATTAATCAGCTTGTCAGTTATATTTCCAGATACATATTTAACAGGTTGTGATTATATTTGCTTTTATGAATCAGTATTACTAGACTCACCAAAAATCTTTTTTTCTCTCCCTGCTGTTCTGTCCTGATGTGTTTTGCATCGCATTTGTGCTGATGTTTCGTGTTCCACTGATTTCCTTATGTTGATTTTGTCTGTGTCTGGCTATGGGTCTCTGTGTTTGGGTCCTCGTCAAATATGCATCAGCTCTGCTCTGAGGTTGTACAGCCTCTGTGTCACACGTGTTATCACAATTGCCTTCAGCCTATATGTTGTTTTTGGTTTGCTGTGCCAGTATACGCCGCCTCCGCTACGCTGTATGCATGCTAAACCCGGGGCAACGTATGTGCTTTCTGGCATCATATGGGTGCTTTCGTCCTGCTGGAATTTGAATACTGATCCTCTGCTGCAACTAACCACAGATTCAAACATACACTTACTGCAAATATTACAATTATTAGTTCTCTCTGCAGACGTAAACACAGATTTGGTACATATTTCACAGAGGTGAAAATAGTACAAACATGTTCTACTTCTAAAAGTACTATTACTTGGGTGATCTTTTATTTAAGTACAAGTTAAATTACCAGTATAAATATATATATATATAATATATATAATAATGTATAATAATGTAATTTTTAACAGCAGTGGGTGCAAAAAGGACACTAGCAGGATGCTAGTGCGAACCAACATTAGCAATGTCATGCACCAATATCTTTTGGCTAAGCTATGAAAACTTCTTTTAAACTGCTAATGCAATGCAAAGTATTATTTAACTTATCGTTCTTGTGATTTTAGCGCCACACAAACTGGCTCTGCCCATCCTGCCCATCATTCACTGTGGTAGTTTCTGGGGCGCAATTTTTCCCTTGCATTTTTTTATTAACTTTTTTTTTTTTTCACTCAGTAACGGCTGTGATTCAAACAAAATATACTTAAGTAAAAGCAAAATGACAGATTTTAAAAAACTACTTTAAAAAGTAGAAGTACACAAAAAAACTACTCAATTACAGTAATGCAAGTAATTGTAATTTGTCACTTTCCACCTCTAATATTTCAGTATATATGGTCATGATTTGGTAACCTGAAACACTTTTAATCAAAAACAAAGAGACATAGATGATGATTCAGTGTGCAGTAAGTCTAATCTGGATCAGAGGTTGCAGCAGCGACAGTATTGTTCACTAACTTCTCAACCCTGAGGTGTGATAGTCCTTCTATCACAGCTTCACCTCCCACACCTTGCTTGCCAACTTCCCACCCCACGCTCAAACCGTAGTGTCAACCGCCCCCTTTTTTGCAGAGGTAGATGTGTGCCATCCCAACCCTTGTGCCAATGGAGCCACCTGTGTGGAGAGTGCAGACTCTTTCAAATGCTTATGCCTGCCCAGCTACGGAGGGGAACGCTGTGAGATCGGTATGAGATCAGCTTCAGCTAATAAATACTAACAGCAGCCTCTCAAAAACAACCAAAGAGAGAGAGAGAGAGATGCTGAACATCACCAGCCAATAGCATCATTACTCGCTGTGGCTGTGAGGAGTTCTGGTGGTCCAGCAGTCGAAGATGCATCATGTAACTGTGATTTCCCTGGTTTGCCATGGGACCCTGTTTTCCTATCAGGGCAAAAGACCATAAAATATAACTAAAGGGTCAGTTCACTCCAATCACTCAAAGAACATTTTTTTTAATTAGAGCTGCAAATATGAATAAGGGCTGCACAATATGAGGAAATGATCTAATTGCGATTATTTTGACTGATATTGCGATTGCGATTTTTGTCTCTCTTTCTCCGTGAAATGAAGCTGCCTTCAAGTGCGGTGGGAAATGTCGGTCTATAAACGATCGGATGGAAAACAATAAATGTGAACTATAAAGTCTACTTGTGCTGGATTGGGGGGTTAAATAACACAACAGGACGTCACACAAATGGGCATTAAAGTGACACTCCCACCACCGCACAACTCTGCGACCAATCGCCGGATCGCTTTTTCTGGTCTGAACGTGCCCTGAGATTAGCCTGGAAATCCAAACCCAAATCCGAAAGATTAAGGATCTGGCACTGAGTAATGAAAATGGCCCAACTGGAGGGGCGGCACCAAGCATGGATTTGAAAATCTCACTGCACGCAATTGGATAACACTACGACCAATCACAGTGGGTTTTCGCTAAGCCCCATACACTTAGCTACCAGAGGAGCTAACTGGTAGATTAAACTCTTGCCGTATCCGGTCGGCAAAACAGTAAAAAAGTCCTCCTTGCAAAGGAACGATTCGAGCACCGTCTTCTGTTTCTCTTTTAGATAAAAAGCCAAGTCTAACTCGTTCATTGTAGCGGCCAAAGCCGTTTCAAACAACTGGTGTTAATCCGTAGCCATCTTGCAATGTTTACTAATGACTTCGACGTTGCAGCGCTGTCGTCATCTGTTTAGCTCGCCTCTGGCCCGCCTATATCAGATACACCGATGTGATTGGTGCAGCTCGGCTACAAGGGCCTAGTTAATGAGCATCATTACTGAATGCCAGAGTGACTAGCTGAGCAAATTCAAATTGTACTCTCGCGAGAACTCTGGATTTCCAGGGTACCGTGAGATTGCAAAGAGACAACATTAAAAAACCCAACTGCAGGGTGTATTTTAACAAATAATATCCTAACCAGGATAAACCATTAAACACATCGTTAACCATTTCTATAGGGATATAATGTATTTGATATAAAGTACTTCCAATGACAACTGTTATTACAATAAGGTTTTTGCAGACAGAAAGTGCGAAATGTGAAAATATCTTATTACGTAATTTAGATGAACTGACCCTTAAAATAAAGTCATTAAGGTGGAGTCAGAGAATGAGAATGAATGAAGCCTTTGAATGTTACAGTAAAAGGAAAAAAATGGAAATTCACAATTACATTACTGTTGGGCAGTGCTCTCCCAGCTGAAGTGAAGCATTGTGTATTGTTTTCCATTCTGCATTGGGACGTTTGTTTTTTACGTCAGGATGGAAACACTGCCCGTCATCAGACTTGTACTGAATGCCAGACCAACTGAAAGCATCGCAGTGGGAAAATGTGCTCTTTATTGACTCACAAGAGAAGTTCGGAATATGTAATACTGAAACACTACATGGGTTGTGAACAATATCAAGCACGTCATCAGCTGCTCCAACACTAATACCGCACAGGTAGCAGAAAGAATGATAAGAATACAGAAGAGCTTCTCATCATCAGATGCTGTGCTTTGGTTGTCCAACCCATTTGTAGTTGTCGAAGTTATAAGTCTCTGCGAGCTAAAGAAATTGAAAATATAGTAAACTGTACTGACTATATAAACGTATATATAAGTGAAAGTGCATTCAGAAGGCCCTACATTGTGTGAATGTTGACTCTTTGGTGTTGCGGCTGCAGATGAGCAGCAGTGTGAAGACGGTTGGACTAAGTTTCAGGGGAACTGCTACCTGCACTTCTCTGACAGAGAGGTGTGGCTGGACGCAGAGCAGCGCTGCCGGGACCTGAACGCCCATCTGGTCAGCATCATCACCCCAGAGGAGCAGGACTTTGTCAACTGTAAGTGCATGATGTCGTGTGTGTGCGTGTGTGTGTGTGTGTGTGTGTGTGTGTGCGTGCGTGTGTGTGTGTGCGTGTGTGTGTGTATACCCATGAGGACGGAGTAATATACTTAATATTATGAAGACCTGCTGTATGCCAATGACCCATGATTTTGTATATGTATTTAACTGCATCTATAATATTTATGTCCCGGTAAATAGTTTCCTTCAAGTGGACTCAAATAAATTGTTGTGTGTGTGTGTGTGTGTGTGTGTGTGTGTGTCCATTGAGATGGAGACCATTAAAAATAAAACACTTTTGTCTCTCGCAGCAAACGCACAGGACTACCAGTGGATCGGGCTGAATGACAAGACAGTTGAGAATGACTTCCGCTGGACAGATGGCACTCCACTGGTGAGTGAGGACATCATGCTGGTGTGTTGCTCCTGTTACATGCAACAGGGCAGAGTATAGTATAGTATGGTGTAGCGTGGTGGTTCCCAACCTGTTTGGTTTGCAAATCCTTAAAACAAAGTCTACTTGCAACCCCACCAGCATAGCAGGCACAGGCCCAAGGAGTCGCACGGCCCCTGGGCCAGAGCCTCCGTATGAAGTGTTAGTATTTCTTTTTGATAAGGCAATCAAACAACTACAAAGATATGCAAAACAACCACAAAGAGATGCAAAATGACTACAAAGAGATCTGATCTGCATAAACACAACCTCAGCTGCACCATCCACCCACCTCAACACAAGCGGCTGTATTTAAAGGCACACAATTCCCAAACGGGTGCAAGCACAAAGAGAAATTGACTTCATTACACAAATTTTGAATGGGAAACAGCACTGTGTTTAAAAAATGTGGCTCTGTGCTATCGGGTTTGCCCAAAACTAAGTATCATCTGGGCACACCTAAAGGCAAAACAGTTTATACTTGTTCCAAATGTCCGCGCTTATCGAAACAGTATCGGCGATTCTCCCAGTATTTTTTTCTCTCTCCACCCCTGCCTACTTGCGCACGTCCAAAGAAAAAGACAACAACACACACATTTTGCCTTCCCTTGAGTGAGTAATGGAAACAAACAACCAAAGTGTGGGCTGAGTTTTAACAGTTTAAATCCTGCTTACAGTGCAGAATGTGCTCCCTCTTACCTGTTCTCTGTGTCTATACCTTGTAGTAAAGTATGTTTCTACTTTCTCCTCCTTTTTCAGCAATTCGAGAACTGGAGGCCGAACCAGCCAGATAATTACTTAAACTCTGGAGAAGACTGTGTGGTGATGATCTGGCATGAGAACGGCCAGTGGAACGACGTGCCCTGCAACTACCACCTGCCGTTTACCTGCAAGAAAGGCCCAGGTATGTTAGTTCAGACCTAGTCTATAACCACGACATTTCACTTCCAAGATTGCTCCGGGCCCTTCTTTTCGGCCGGATGTCCGTAACCTTCCACTTTCCTCCTCAGATCTCTGCAGGGTAAATCCAGACAGCTAGCTAGACTATCTGTCCAATCTGAGTTTTCTGTTGCACGACTAAAACAACTTTTGAACGTACACATGTTCCACCAAAACAAGTTACTTCCCGAGGCTATTTTGGCTATTTTAGCACCGCCCAAGATGATTGTGATTGGTTTAAAGTTTTTCTCTTATCCCGGAATGCTGTGTGAACTAGCCAGACCTTCCTCCGCAGGGTTGTGGAGGAAGGTTTGGCAATGTGAGACTAGTTCAGACCCAACATCTGTAACAAAGGCTTTAAATCTCCTTTTATGGGCACTAGGGGTAGAAAAAGAACACATTAAGACAAGGTGACAGGCACAAAGCCATGAATATTATCGACCTTATAAAGTTAGTATGGCAGATGTGTTTGCATACTATTGCCTACTTACATATCCAGCAGATGTGCTCTGCTGGATGTTCAACTTTATTCACCAGCAAGTCGCTAACTTTGTCTGCTGTTTGGTGCTGGGGAAGTAGTGTACAGTGGGTTTATCAAAGCTTGTTGGCTGAAAATATCACTGCCTGCTGCTGCTGGAAATGAGGTGCAACTAAGCAAAAGAGATAAATGAACAAGCTAAAAAGCTCCGTAAAGCTGCAGAGTTGAATCATAATTCTCAATAATTTCAGCAGAAGTATGAGGAACCTCTTTCACACAGAGCCATCAGATTCAATGTTCATATCAATAATATTGATTTATGTAGGTTTGATTACTGTAGTACTGCCGTCTGTGGTGAAAATACTTAATGTAAGAGACAACAAGTGCTCCAAAGCATACGATTATATGAGTCGTTTGTTCCTACCCTGTCATACGACCCACAGGAGCGTTTCATAAATAGCACCCCTAGGGGTGGCAGGAAATACTCATATCTAAAACAGACACATGAACACCTTTTTGTTTTACCTGTTTTTGTCACTTATTTTAAAAACGTTTTTTTTTTTTTTTTTTTTACTCTTTTTTGACTTTTTGTCAACTGAATGTTTTTGCAGCATTTTTTGACGTTCTCTGTGCTTTTTTCCTACTACCACCAGTATACACTAACAGAAACTATTTTTACACTCATTTTTGGAATTTATGGTCAATATACCTCATCTAGCCTATATGAAATTATATCTAATTTTTGTGTTAAAAAAGCAGAAAGTATGAATTATTTTGACTAATATTTAAGATCAGATGATGTTGGATAATCCCAGACTGTCAAAGTTTAGTCAGAAAAATGCTATAAA
The DNA here is from genome assembly GCF_008315115.2 of Sander lucioperca. Lineage (NCBI taxonomy): Eukaryota > Metazoa > Chordata > Actinopteri > Perciformes > Percidae > Sander > Sander lucioperca. Next base: position 36,631,646 of record NC_050175.1, read on the forward strand.
ATTAAATAAAACACTCAAAAGTCAACGATAGTAGTGAACTGATCCTTAATTTGACTTGTGAAGAGCGTTTCATGGAACCGTCCGTGTTACTTTTGGGCAATTTTGTTAAAAGAAAACCCAAATTTCTGCTATAGACCCACCTCCTTACACGGAAATGTGCGGCTCACACACTTCCTCACCTTACTTCCTGCTTTGCTCCCGTCATAATTACTACGGCCAGTAAGAGGGCGCAGCCACCATAAACGGAAATAAAGGTCACAATTGCTACTTGAACCATCTCCAAGAGACACAAGTAAGTGGTTTGATATGACAGCTTCTGGTTCTGTCCTCAGCGTCCTGTGGCGCCCCGCCGGAGGTGGAGAATGCCCACATGTTTGGTAACAGGAGGGATGAATACCCTGTCAACGCCATCATCCGGTATCAGTGCAACCCAGGCTTTACACAGCGCCACCCTCCCGTGGTTCGCTGTAAAGCAGACGGACAGTGGGAGAAACCCCAAGTGGAATGTACTGACGGTGAGTGCAGTCTGCGTGGATACCCCGTTCTTCACCTTAAAGAGCTCATATTATGCATTTTCCCTTTCCTTTATTGTGTTATATATCTTTTTTGTGCATGTTATAGGTTTACAAAGTGAAAAAGCCCAAAGTCCACCCCAAAGGGACTTACCTTCTCCAACAGAAAAAAGCTCTATTGTAGTCCAGCCTTTACTTCTGTGACAAACGTGGTCACTTTGTAACACACGTTATAATGCTCACCTAGTTGCTAGCGTGGCACGCCCTCAAACCAAGCTAGTAAGAGCGGAGGCCTGAAGAGTTCAGATAGTTGTATCGTCATGTCCAGGAGACAGTGCAGAATTAAAACGTTACGTATGAAAGACTAATTTGTTAACATTTTAATAACTTACCACTCTGAAACATCTTGCTCCAGTCTAGGTTGTATGGCTTGTTTTGGATCACACTAGCTTGCTTGTCAGGGCCCGTCCTACTCTGCTTCTGATTGGCCAGCAGTCCTTACCTAGCTACTGAGCATGTGCGACTCCCAACAAAGATGGAACAGAAGTGAGAGGTCTCACTCTGTAGCTAAAACAGAGAGCTCAACACACAGGGTGAAAAGAGGAGCTGCAGCAATGTGCAGTACAACAAAAATATGGTGTTTTTAAAAAAATCAAACCATGTAAACCTATTCTGGTACAACCTCTAAATACAATTATGAACCTGAAAATGAGCATAATATGAGCACTTTAAGACTAGTTTGTAAAAAAAAAAGAAGAAGCTCCCTGACAGGTATGGACAGGTGTGTTATTTCTTTAACTCACTCTTGTTGTGTTTCTCCTTCGCTGCAGTGAAAGCCAGAAAAAGGATACAGAGGAGGAGCAGCAGGAGACTGGCAGCCAGCAGCAAGCTTCACTAAAGAGGGGGGAAAAAAAGAGGAATTAACTATTTAAGAACATTTGCCGCACACGGAAATCCATTTTCCATTTTAGTGAAGATGATTCGAAGCGTTAAATTGTTGGAAGGCTACGTCATAGTTCGGTCCCCTGTCCTTCATAATATATTTTAATTATATATAATTATTGTATTGCTCTGAGTTTATTTGCATCGTGTGTTTTGTTATATAATTTTGTTTGGTAAAATCATTGCTGGGATTCTTTGTTCCATATGAGTTTTTTAGAAGGCAGCATCTGTCTGGTTCACTGTAGTCTGCTGTAGATCTGTACCACAGAGATGAAGGTCGGAGGATGTTGGCACGTTAGGATCGGCTGTAAAACTAGTTTATGGTGTGAGACATCAACAAGTTATATGTTTGTGTACCCGTATGGCATAGCTTATCGTTATATCTGTCAGGAGAAAATCACAGCAGGGAAGATACTCCTTTGGCAACGTTAAAGGGAAATACTGGTGTTTTTAAAGTTCACATCAATCATCCCAGTTCCCCTGCTGGTTTCTGCACTCAGTAAGTGTAGCTAAAGGTAAAGCGGCAACCTCCGGTGCTGAAACAGGATGCCAAGGCGGAAGTGCCAAAACCTGCAGTTCATCAAGTGTTCACTTGATGATGGCTCCAAGAGGGAGTCAATCCCCATAGACCCAATCACAAAGTTTGTTTGCAATAAGTTCCCAGTAGAAAACCCCTGCGTCCTGTACATACAATTTAACGGTGCTGAGCAAACAGGGCAGAGGAACAACTGGATATACTTTTTATGTTATTTTTCTAAAATGCATGTTTGACTAACGTTAGCTTGGAGAGCTAATTTACCTGTTGGGCCACTGACTAAAGAAAATGACGCCACCCAAACTAGCAGTCAGTCCAGCCGGCGGTGAGATGTCGCTGTTCGTAGCGCTGGATTTGGTTTATCAAAGACGTTAGCAAAGCAACACAGGACTGAAAATAAGCACAGCAGAGACGACAGATAGGTCTGTCACTCTACTGTGAGTGACAGGTGGCAGCCATCACAGCAGGCGAGTATAGACTGTAGGCTTCATTCGGCCCGCCTCAGCTTCATCCAAGCTTCACCTCTTTGCCCATTTTTTGATTAACCGACATCCGGAAACCGCCTACTTTGAGCTTCATTTTGGCTCTTCAGAAACCTATGGGTGACGTCACAGAGACTACGTCTATATTTTATACCGTCTTTGTTAAAGGTATCATATTTCCTCTTTCAGAAGAAGCCATTGGACGCTGTTCCTTCCTGAATTACAGCTTATAAAACAACTCCTATCTGCGGTAAAAACCTTATATTTTCAAATTTCTCAGAGGTATACATGTTTAGGATTATTGGATGTTATTGGGATTATTTCACACCTTTTTTTTGGACATGATATCTGGTCCATATTACCTTTCAAAAAAGTGGAACGAAGAAAAGAACATTTAGTAGATGATATTCAAACTAAACTTAGCCATAGAGTGAAAGCAAATAAATTCAAACGAACCGTATAGCCCGCAAAGTAGCTTGTAAAACAGTGGTTTAAAGCAGAGACGTTTTGGTCAACCTTTTATTTAATGGATTCACACAGTGACAGAGTATCTGCTGGACTCAGTGATTGTTATATAAGACAGATTCAGTTCTGTCATGAGACTACAGCGGCGGCAGCAACAACACACAGGCAGGCTGAATAAACTTCTACTAGCTCAATTCTTTCATATTTAATCTGTAGAGGATCAAGTGAAACTGCTTGTGACCCCACAGTTTGTCATGTTGGCTGGTCTGAGTCTTTTGTTTTTTGTGTGTTTTAGTAGTCATCATCTTCCACGAGGCTGTGCAGTGCATAGTGTTTCTGTGGAGCAAGTGTCAGTGTAATGAACCTGTTATCTATTTCATGTTTCTAACCTCAGAGGAAGTAAACATTACAGTGTGTGAAATGCCTGTTTGTTTTTTTCCCAACTTTTGACTGCTTTCATTTGCACACTTGTTTTGTGTCACTGTTGCTGTGTTTGGAGGCTGTGCCTCCTTCATTCATACTGTCACCCGCTGCATGATAAACCAAAGACTGAGAATTCAATTCACAAGCTGTACATGTGTCTGCTGTAGCCCCATTGTATTTACTAATTTATAGGATAAGTCTGTCAATATTCTCTATTTTTTTCTTTTTGTATAAAGGTACTTTGGACAGCACTCCAGTTAATACTTTTTTTATTGCCACATGGACGTTTCGGGCAGCACCCTTACTCAGCGTGTTTCACAAGCAATCACCTGTGGAACACGCTGAGGAAGAGCACTGCCAAATTACTGTCCAAATTACCTCAATAAATTATTATTATTATCCACGTTAAGGATCCAGCACCCAGTCTTCAAAGTATTCTAGTTTTAATGTGACAAATCCCATGAAAAGACCAATACCAACAGTACAAGTATTGTGTGTGTGTGTGTGTGTGTGTGTGTGTGTGTGTGTGTGTGTGTGTGTGTCAAAGCCTGATATCTATTCTTCCTCTGTGCCATAGAGTTCCATATAGCATCCAAAAACTATTGAAAAGACATCAGTGAGCCACACTGTTACACTGGATGACATGCTCCTTCATAAACATGAACACACACACACACACACACACACACACACACACACTGTATTTTATTTTGACTCAATCCCACACGCACATCATCCTGCTGTCTGAAATACTCACTAGAGCACCAAATGTGGATTAATCCGCTGCTGAAAATAGTCCCCAACAACTGCACTTTTTCCTGAGTAACATCTGATAAAAAAGTGTGGGAAATCACTGGGCCTTTTTGTTTTATAAAAATATGTATTTGTGACCTGTTCTTAAAGATGTACAGCATGCCTTCAGACATAAGAAAGTCGCGAAGTATTAAGAGATGGACTATCATATTGTAGGTTTTGGTCCTTTCACTGGATTTGTTGAAGAAACACATAGATTTACACCAGCTGATCATTTACATTTTCATCAGTTCAAATGCAAATTCAAACATCATGTAAATTTTGGGACAAAGCAGCGGTGTTTAAATCCAGCTATAAAACACTGGTTCTTTGCATGTGGCAGATATAAGCAAGGAACTGATATAAAACAGAGAAATAATACATGATTTAGGAGAAACACGTATTTGCCTCATTCTCACATAATGTCTTTGTCTCATTTAATGTTTTCTGATACCAAAGTGCAGAATGAATTCACTGTCTGAATGTTTGTACTCACATCAATCAATGCCAAATAAAAATTCTTTGGTTGTTACCTTCTGCAATGGTTTCTCTGTCCATACAGCACAACTACTGCACGTGAAGATGTTAAGTTTACATGTGGGAAACGTATATGATTAACAGACTGCAGAGCTCAGTCAGTCCTCCATCATTCCTGGAGGGACACCGCCCAGGTATTCCAGGTACAGACAACAAACACGTCTTGTATCTCCCGTCTGCCTCTCAGTGAGCTCAGTGTTTCTGTGGCAGCAGCCGAGGTAAATAGGATACAGCGCTGACTCTTAGGAATAATAAAATTACGGTAAATTTGTATTTGCCCAACAGGGTGGGTTGGACATGGCGTCAGCATTCCCTTGTGACTGAATAGGGTTCTTTTAAGCGTCCTCTGCACCCCACCCTCCACACACACCGGTTCACCTCTCTGCCCTGGGCCTCCGGATGAATCGTCTCTCTCTCTCTCTCTGCTCTCACCATGTTTGCACTTGCTAATTAGACAGAAAATGTCTGTAAGCTAAATGACCATTTCACATTACAGCTAATTAGAAACGCTAACGTCGTTACTGTCAGACTCTGTGTCAGAGGCACCTTCACTTCAACATGGACATGGACACTAAAACTAAAAATATATATCGGAAAAAATGTACAGGCTACAAATGACTGGATAAAATGATAGCACTATATCATGTAATAACATGTACAGTGAAAGGGCTGCTGGACATTTTGGGAAATACATTTTGAACGGCTGTGAATCCCATTTATACTTTAAAGTAGATTGCTTTATTCATTTAAAAAAATAACATTATATACCACTCTTTTCATGGGTTTTATTACATTCATGTTTATCATCATCTGTTTATCATCAACACATAACATCTGTATATATGTGTTTGTACTTCTCATTATACATTTACTACGTTCCTGTTTACACCTCTGTGTGTATATATATATATATATATATATATATATATATATATAACCCTCATTATGCATATAATTACTACATTCCTGTTTACACTCAGTTTGTTCATTGCAATTTCTGTCTAATTTATATTACTTTATTTTATGATGCTATATTTTATTCCTTATCTTAACCTGCACTACTTTGTGTTTAGATTCTCATTTTGTTACTTGTGTGATCCTCCTTTCTTTCTTATAGCGTACATACAATATTTTATTGTTGGAGGGAGCCTAAGACTTTCGTTGCCAACTGCTTCCCTGTACTTGTTGTGCAAATGATGAATAAAGACCTTGACCTTTGAACCTTGGGTGGTAATTCCATATATTTTCTCAACTGACCTAGAAAACATGCCATGATCTTTTCTCCACAATTGGACTAAAATCATCCAGATGCTTTGGGAAATGCAGATGTTTTGAGATGGCTCTCAATGGGTTTATCTTTTAATTTTGAAATTGAATTAAAAACACAGGGACTTTTCAATATACACTCAATAAATACACATATCAATACATACATATTCATATCAGGTACTTTCATGACTAAAAACTCAAACAATTTCTTTTATTTGTGGCTTTTATTCTATTGTTTTTTCTATTTCTTATACTTGTCTTAAATGTATGTTTTTTTTCTCCTATGTCCACTTAATGTGTATTTGTGTTATTCTGATGTGTGTACATTGTTTTCTTTTGAGCTGCTGCAGCACAGGAATTTCCCTAGTGTGGGATTAATAAAGTCAATCTTATTTTATCTTATCTTATCTTTTAACTTTTCTGTTTGCGGAACCAAATACACAACAACTCTGTTTCCGGTCGGAACACAGACTACGGGGACTTCCGTTGTTGCCTTTTCTTGCTGGATAACGATGGCTTTCCCAGAGTTTACATCGGAATAATTAAAGTGGTATGTAAATAAATAACCAATCCAAAACACCGAGCACGTCCGAAGTATGTACACAGTTACAATGAATATTAAAATTATTGATAAATCGCTCGTGAGTCACATACTTTTGCGAACCAAACACCGTACAGCTAGCATAGCTAACGTTAGCGGTGTTGGTCGATGTTGGCCAGAAATGCATTTGCCCTGCGTTAGCTCCAAGTCAGGCGGACAGGAGACAACTTCTTAAATATAATATATTAATATAGTTTAATATAAGAGAGCCATAATGTGTTGCTTGACTTAAATATAACGATACGTTGTTGTAGTACAACCTAACTGAATTAAACCGCTTTAAAAACTCAAAAAGTAAAATTAAATAAACAATATTGGACATTGGATTTAGCATTGAGAAGGCCAGCAGTGTGCATTCAAATGTTGTATTTAATATATTCAATATGCATGCACCTGCAACTGAAAAAATAAAAGTACCTGATATGAATATGTATGTATTGATATAAGTGTATTTATTGAGTGTATATTGAAAAGTACCCGCGTTATTCTTTTTTTAATTTAATTTCAAAATGAAAAGATAAACCCATTGAGAGCCATCTCAAAACATCTGTACAAAACTAACAAGAAATAAAATGAAATGACAAAGTTATGACCATTATTTTATACGTTTTTATTGTGTAATTTGAAAATATCTTATTTAGTGAAATTAGGTCAGTTTTGAGTTTGGCCTGCGTTACTAGGCTTGCTTAAACATTTCTTTCTCTACGATGTAGCAGGCTCTTTCATACATGCATTAACAATGAATGCACATGATAATTGGAGTTTTCTGTTCCTAGACTTTATTGCAGATCATTATCTGCATTAATACCTCTACTTTTTGAACCTTTTGAAGGAATTAAAAGGAAAGCTGTACATTTGCACTGACTCATGAAATAACAATCAAACACACCTGGTCAGTTTAGGGTCTAATGCTGCGTTCAAGGCAACCCGTAACTCGTGTTTTCACAACCTTCCCGTGAAAGTGCCCCGGAACGGCAGTCAAACCCGTAACTTACTCCCCGTGAACTGGTACCAGATGGTTGTACTCCCAGTTACAGTTTTTGACGTCACACACACACACACATAAACAACAATGGCGACCCCTGTTGATGCTGTACAGACGCCGGTGGTTAACGGTGAGAAATAGAAATAAATAGACATAAATAGGCAACGTAAAGTAATTCCACACATTGTTATCACAACAATACACATACAATTGTGTACTACTACAGGTTATGTTTATTAAATGAAGGCCAAAATATGTCGCCGACTAGAAATCGCTAGTATCAGCTAGCGCTAGCTAATGTCAACGTTAGGTAGCCGCTGAGGGGTCTGCGGGGGTAAGCCGTCGAGTCGATGCAGAAGCATAAATCAGCCTTAAGTTGCCCCCCACCAGGCCTAAGCCACATGTATTTTAAAGAAGTTTTTTAAACTGCAGTTACAGCGGGGCGACTCGGTTGGAAACGTTGATGTAGTCATATTTTCAAACCTGTAGTTAGATTTTAGCACTGACTTGATGTAGAGCCCTATGGAATCTGCTTTTTTAAATGCTCAATTTTGCGATTCCTTCCATGATTCTGTTATCACAGAAACTATTGGGCTCTACATCAACGCTGCCATCAGTCTGTGACGGGCCCCAGCCGGGCCCTCGTCGAAAAAAAAGACACTTGCCACCGGGCTGAACAACCTTTCTGGGGGAAACCCTGAATGCATTCATTATTAATGTTATCAATTCATGTTTTGCTATTAATTTAAATATTACATTTATGTTATTAAAAAAGGTCTATTCTTGCTGTTTACATAACGTATACACTTCACACTGTCTGTCTCTTGATTGAAAAAAAAGCCCCACTAATGGACATTATCGTCAATCTAATAATAATAATAATAATAACTGCTTCATTGCTTTTGTACTGCCAACACTGTCAAGCCAGTCTAGCTGGTGACCGACGCTGTAGTTCTTTCTCTTACATTTTGTACACTAACTGCACTTGAGAGCAGAACTTTATAAGTAATGCACCTATGTAGACACACTGGGACTGTATTTATGTAGCGCTTTTCTAGTCTTAACGACTTAACTCAAAATGCTTTTAAATGTACAGGAACCATTCCCCACTCACACACATTCATACACTGTGACCGAGGCTGCCGTAAAAGGTGCCACCTGCTCATCAGATGAGCATACACACACAATTACACACTCCGATGGCACAGCATCGGGAGCAATTCACGGTTCAGTGTCTTGCCCAAGGGCGCTTCGACAAGGAACTGCAGGGCCAGGGCTAAACCCACCAACCTTCCGATTGGTAGTCGACCGCTCTTACCACCACAGCCACAGCCACAGCCGCCCCTAATAAGCCACTGAGACTCTAAAAACAGAACAGCCTCTAACCTGCTTTTTATTTTTCTGTCCAGGTTGATGGCCAGTCTCGCTCCTCCCGTCCCATCTGCTCTCGCCTCGTCTCTTTCCACGTTGCTTCCCTGCGGCTTCGCTGTGGGGCCTTCGCGGCTCTGCGGGGGCAGGATGGGGCTGTGGTGGGTGGGCCGCTCGCTGGAGGCTGGATCCCTGCTGGGGAGGGACGGGGACACAGAGTGGACCTCGAAGTATCACAATGACCCGATGGCTCAGAGCCGAGACGATGAACTTACGATGAACTCTGAGTCCAAATCGAGTGAGACCAACAGCTCAGAGGCAGAAAAGGTAAATTGAATACACATTTAAAAAAGGAAGAACATTAATACAGACACATAGCATGCAGACAGAGCAGGCTGTTAACTCTATTAAAGAGCCCCTTTTATGCTCCTTTTCAGCGTCATATTTGTACTCTTGGGGTCTACTAGAATAGGCTTACATGCTTTGATGTTCATGCTACGGGCAGAACATATGAAAAACTGTGCTGGCTTTCAGTGGCTTATCACTAGTTAAGGTATTTCAGAAAGAGATGTGGGCGAGGTATTTTTAGGCAGTTGAGAAAAAGTGTTGTCTGTGGGAGAGAAAGCTCCACTTGGAGTGAAATTTGTTTTTTGTACTTTATACATCTATTAAACACAAAAAAAACTATACAACACATAAAAATATGGGGAAAATCCAAAAAAGCATAATAGGTTTTTGAGATTTCTTTTGGCATTTTTAGGCCTTTACTTTTGACAGGACAGCTAAAGGCTCTGACACACCAACCCGACGGCCGACCCTCGGCAGAAAAGGCAGTCGGACTGATCATTCGGCTCCCGTCTCCCCGAGTCGGTCCAAAAAGTGCCTCAGAACACACCGAAGCAACACCGACTTGAGTGTACGTTCTGCGCGTGCGCGAGACGCAATACGTCTCCATAACATCAGGCGGCGCTAATCTGTATTGTCGCCCAAAAAATGAAAACCGGAAATGACGGCACATCTCTCTAGACCTCGTAAACACAGAGCACGCTGTCGTCAGTCATCGTTTTTATCAGAGAGTGGTGATAGTAGTCAAGAAGGATCGTTGTCATTACTCTGAACTGACGAAAATACGATGGCTAGTAATAAGACGATACTGGCGTTGTCAGCTCCGGTTTTCTCGTGCACTGATTCGCTAGTCAAGGGCTAGCACTCCACCAATCAGATTGGTCATTGAGTCCGACTGCCCACTTGGCCGATTCAAGAAGTCAAATCGGCCAAAATGAACGCCGACGGCTCCTCTGACTGACAGCGGCACGGAACACACCGACAGACTCGAGTCACCGACCTCGCCGACGGCCAATAATCGGGTTGGTGTGTCAGCACCTTTAGACTTGAATAGGGAAAAGAGAGGGCGAATGACACGCAGCAAAGGGCCGCAGGTCGGAAGCGGACCCGCGGCCACTGCGTCGAGGACTGAACCTCTGTATATGGGCGCGCGCTCTACCAGGTGAGCTACCCAGGCGATTTTATTTGGAAATGAAACGAATAACTTCTTTTTATTCTACTCAATATAGAATATTGACCTTCAAAAGAGTTTTGCAATCTTAGTTCTGTTAACTTGTCTATTGTGCGGTTTGTTGTCTCATTTAGATTCAAAATGTGTCATGATTTTACATTCGACAGCAGCAACTTGTTTACTTTGAAACCATTTGATCTCAGTTGCAGACAGAAGGAGGACAGTAATTCAGTGCCGAGTCGTGGGAAGATAATGAACCGGTCCTTGTCATAAAACATGAGCAGGAAGTGTCAGAGCAGCTTCACAGATAAAAAAAGCTGTAGCAACGATAATTTACAAGGGCACTGCAAGAAATACATATTCAAAGTACAACCTACCTATCAGTTCATTTTTTTTTTTACTAAGTGGGACTGAGTCCGACATGGACAGTAATCATCACTTTTATGGACATTAATATAAAAGTACCTGTCAATCAATCTGTAGACATAGGAATTAGGCTCATGATTCATTCATTTCATGAAACGTGATGTTATCCATAGCAATGGCGTCTTAGCCTTGGAGGTCTCTCAGTTCCTTAGTTAAAGTTGCTCTCAGCAGCGTTGTGAATAGGTCAGTGGAAACTCTGAGCAAGGAACTTTCAGTGCCATTTATAAAGGACTCCTTCTGTGTGTTGTGTTGTGTAGGCACTGATGGAGATAGCAGCAAATAAAGAAGCCTTACTGCAAAGTGCCGTCTGGATCAAGTAAGTCGACACATTCACACAAAAGTAACTGAGGCTTTTTGTCCTCTTAATCTGATTTTTTTTTTTTAAACCTTTATTTATCCAGGTAAGTCGATTGAAAACAACTTCTCATTTGCAGCGACGACCTGTCACATTCACACCGTTCCACATTCATACCTGGAAGCTGCCCAGTACAACCACAGTCTGATCTGCTGGCCACTGAGCAGCTCCACTGGAGCGGTTGGGGTTAAGGGCCTTGCTCAAGGGAACCCAGATTTTGTCCTGTCGGTCTGGGATTTGAACCGACAACCTCCCGGTCACAAGCTCGCGTCTTTAACCTTTAGGCCACTACTGCCCTTTAGACGCTTGGATTGGTTTGATTTCTTGTCAATAAAATGCTAGTCTGGATCAACGGAAGTACATTTCCAGGATAAAGCCTGACAGCCGCCGGTGTCAGGCTTTGCCCCTCTGTTTCCGCTCTCTGTGCGTTGCCTCAAAATCCCGTCGCTACGGGAAACTACAACAACAAACTTGAGCCAGCAAGCTACACGCTGAAAATGGCAAGTTTTGAAGGAAATTTGGATGCCTGCTTTGTTCATTCGGGGAATAATTGTAAAGATTTACAAAGAATATGTTTACGGCATATATTCTCTAACTGGGACGTTTTGGGAACGATTGGTAGGATTGCTGTGGACTAAGTACACACAGCGATACACTGGTAAAAGTAAGTTACGTTTAACCATGTCTCCAGCTAATTTAAATAGCTCATGTTACTGTATTGTGTGAACAGTTAACTTTATTTTATATTGTACGTGGCGCTTTCTTTTCCAGGTTGCATATGTTCCACCAAAACAAGTTTCTTCTTCCCTGCTACATTTAGCAGAGCCACCTTCGCTGCGTCCAGAGCTTAGTGCCGCACAAGATGATTGTTTTTATTTCTCCTATTGCAGAATGCATCTGTGGTCTAGCCAGACCTAGTCTATATCTATGACGTTCCACTTGCGGGATTGCTCCGGTGCCGCAGGAAATTCCGCCGGGTGCATGTATTTTCGCCGATTTCCGTTTCCTTCCGCCTTCTTTTTTGTTGGAATTTTAAACTCCGTTGGATTTATAGGTCTGGCAACACAAGACTAATAATATGCAAAATACAACATCTCGGACTTTGTTAAGTCCTGGACTTGTTTTCATCATTGTCCCTGGTGTTTATAGTCAAGTTAAACTTTGATCTGAAGAAGGCGCTAGATGAAAAGTTAAAGGATCACCAAACTGATTAGGATGTATCCTCTGGTGAACATGAATCTCTGTACCGAATTTCATATAGGTACCGAGATATTTCAATCTGGACTAAAGTGGTGGAACAATTGTTGAACAACACCATCCAAGGAGCCAAGGAACCTTTAAAATGAAATGGACCAGTCAGATGGTATACTAGACACGTAAAAAATAGCACCATAAAAGACAAAAGTTGCATGGCATCATTCAAGGTGCAAACATCAATGGATAAAATAGTGACACGTAAAACAGTGTATTCAGATATCCACATCCTTTTGTGGGAATTATAGCTTCAGTAAAGTGCAGTATTTAACTTCAGGAGGGTTTGACAGTTTATTCCAGTTAGCCATGAAAATATCAAGATTTAAGGATGCTCAATGTCTAATTTTAGCTTTAGATGGGGTGGGATAGGGGGACAATAATGTCTGTAGATTTGTATGACTATGTATCTGTATTGTATACTGTAAATACTGTCTGTATTTTATTGTGCCATCTACCTGCCCAGGGACTACGGGCGGAAAGTAGCAATTTGCTACAACCTGGCACAAGACATCTAATAATGTTTTTTTGTGCACTGTCCCTGTTCAAATAAATAAATTACAATTACAATGTTTGTCAGTGCTGTTGTTTGTGTGTTGGCTGCACTTTCTTTTTCTACTGCTGGCGGAGTATGTAGTGCCAACACTTACTCCTGCTGCAGGCAGTGTGCCGTGTTGTATCCTGATTTAAAAGCGGACCTATTTTTCTCTCCCAGAGAGTGAAACTGGGGCAAAAATTGCACTTTCATTTGCTGCCACCAAGTCTCTTGTGATGAGCCATAGGGGGCGGCTTAATTATAATTATCCTAAAGCCCATACTTCCACGTCATATTTGACTCTATATGCATTATGGGAACGTTGAAGGTCTTTTATGTTCTCAATCTCTGACTGCGTTTCATTGGTACATTTGCTTAGACACCCACATTCTCCCTTCATGTCAGACCCAATTCAATGCATTACAAATACTCTTAACTGTCATTATACAGTATATGTGCACCATATTTAAATTCAGTTTAACATAGGGCTGGACGATTAATTCTGAAGCTGTTATCGACGTATTTTTCCCATGACGATAATTTTGATAATTTATTCCTTTTGATCTCCTTAAAAACAGTCTACCGCGTGTGTAGTCACGTGACTTTGCCCGGACCAGTCAGCCGCATGGAAAGCATAATGGAGGATAACTCAAACACTGAGTCCGAGTCAACTGAGCAACTTGTGCCCCCCCAAAAAAAGCAGTGTCCGTCGTCTGGAAACATTTTGGCTTCAGATGAGATGATTTAGAACAATGTGATTAATTATCGTTCATTTATCGTTATCGAGATAAAATGTGCACTTAATCGTGATTTTAATTTTAGGTCATATCGTGCAGCCCTAGTTTCACATCTTTCTGTTTGCGTCCATTTGTGTTAATTTCCCCTCAGATTTGCCTGCCAGGCGCGAAGCAGAGCCCAGCAGAACGTGTCAGTGCAGTGTGCCTGTGGAGAGGTGTGTGCGGGCGGGTGTGCGGATGTGTGTCTGCGAGTGTGTCGGGACATCCAGCCTGGAACAGAGCTGCTGTTGTACGGAGGCACCGCTGGGAAAAGTCAGACAACAGACAAACCTGACACACAGGACAACTCCACTGGACACACAGGTACAGACCGTGGATGTATTATAAGAAGTGGATACAGTGTTTTAGGCGGCGCTCCGTTCTTTCCTATGGGAGTTGCTCAATGGCGCATGAAGTCTTCATGGAGCCTAAAATTTACCGGGATGATCGGCACTACTTCCGCTCTGTGCGGCCCATAGAGCCGGCTCGCTAGAGACGGGCGTCGGCCAAGCGGGCTCCTTCCCCTTTAGCACTCCGCTAACTTGAATGGGGATTAAATTATTTAATCGTGCGACTCTTCTAGACTTTCCAAATGTTATCAGACCGAATGGATCAAATTCTGATAGTAAAACGAGTCACTTCGCAGGGGTTGAGATGCTAAAAAAAAATCTATCCACTGATTTATGACGTCTCTTTCGCTATGTAAGTCTATGGGCAAAAGACTTTTTGGGCCCCATGGCATCACGTGACATCAAGTTCTATGGCATTTCTCAAAGTGCATACATTAACTTCATTAAGTCAAAAAATGACATTGTATAAAGCTGCTTCAGTCCACCTTAAATTCATTCACACTCTCCACCTGGAGGAGCTAGAGGGACGTTAAAGGTGCCGTAGGTAGGATTGTGAAGATCCAGGACTTAGCCAAAAAATTTGAACATCGGCAACTTCTCAGTCCCTCCCCCCTTTCCACTGAAGCCCAAAACGGTCCTAAGCCCCCCTGATGAGCGCGTGTGAAGAGGGGGGAAGGGGAGGAAACCTATCTGCAGCTCGTGCGCGAGAAAGGGGGAGGGGAGGACGCTATGAAATGCGTGTGCATGAGCAGTGATTGATACGCAGTTAGACACCCCGGCCCTGATTAGTGCATCTGAACAGGGAGCTGTGGATTTTTGCAAATCGCACTACAGGCTGCAGGTGGTGCCAGAGGAGCTGGATTTATTTTAATTACCTGCTTCATGTAGTTCTACTCGACCACCAGTTTCAGCAAATATGACAGAAAGTTAGTTTTATAAGGCTTACCTAATGCATCTTTAAACTTTCAACTAAAACATTAAACTAAAAGTTGAGGAGACTCAATAACAACATGGATCCCAGAAAACCTCATTCACCATCCAGTGTTATAATTAGAGTCCCAGTTACAGTTGAATAAAAAGGCCTGTATGTGAACACAAAGGTCTTAGTAGATAAATGAGCATAAAAGCAGAATTTCCACGCCGTCATTATTTAACATCCCAAACATCCGTTAGTTTCATTTGAGAGCTTTGTGGAGACAAACCCTCTCTGATCAACTCAACAGGAGGATAAAAGCTGGAGGTTAATAATTAAGGGATGAATCATTTCCTTGGAAAGTAAAATACAAACACCAAGCAAGAAAACTAAATCATTAAAGCACATTTGATGAATAGGAATTATATTCTCCCCAGCCCTGCTAATCCATTAGCAGCATTTATGTGCTGTGATTGATGGGACATTAATGAGGACCTTTACCCAGCAGCAACAGACCGTGGCTCATCGTGCTTATTTAAACATATTGAGCCTATAAATCATGCATGCATCTCCACAACAATGATGAATTCTTAACGCTAGTTAATAAGATAAGAAACAATTGGTCCCTGTAGTACTACGTTGTTTTGGTAGCAAATATTAGTCAGATTCTGAGGGAGAAAGGAAAGGTGTAATATAGGGAAGAAGTATAATAATGACAAAAGAAGCTTTAAAATGAATAAAACATAATGAAAGCAAAAAAAGAAATGAAATTAAAATCCGGTCAAAAAGAGTGAAATCCGGGGGATTGTGGCAGTGGAGCAGGTCTGTGACAAATATAATATAACATAACCCTGACAGAGACTGTTCTGCATAATGAGTACTTTTACGTTTGATACTTTAGGAACATTTTGCTAATACTTCTTAAGCAAAGAAGCACATTGTGCAAAGTGTCAATCTATTACTTTCCTTCAAGTATAATCTTGAATTCAGAACTTACTTTTCATGTATTATTTATTCCCGTTGTGGTATTGCTACGTTTATCTGAACAATACATCTGAATGCTTTGAATATAACAACAGCAGAAATGTTATGGATACAGTATAAAGTACGCAAGCCCAACAGTGTGTGAAACCTCATGTACATGTAAGTGTTATGTCACTGTAACGCTAACTTACCGAATTACATTTGCAATTATTATCTTGTTGGACTTTTTTTTCTGTAGGACTGCAACAAAATGACCAAAAAAATGCCCATTACAAATTCCAAGCCTAAGGTTATCCTGACATAGCTTGTTTTTCTCCGATTAAATAGAAATATGAAGTTTATAAAGATATAAAACATTTGAGAAGCTGGAAGCAGAGCATGTTTGGTATTTCTGAATGATAAACAACTTCAATGATTATTCAATTATCAAAATTCTTGCACATATTTATCTTTCAGTCAACTCACCATTTTACACTGCTTTACTGTCATTTTGTTGTTGGACAGATAACCAGCTGAAGCACAACAAAGACCCAGAGACTGTAGTCACCGACATAGGGATCATTCAAGAGAAGGGAGAGGAGGTGGAGGACAAACAGGAGGAAGAAGAGGACGAGAAGGAGGAAGAACGGCACAGAAACCAGAGCAGATGCATCAAGAGAAGTCGCCCAACTACACACCCGAGGAAGAGGAGAGCGGAGAAAATCCTGGACAGAGACCCTGATGCTCACACACACAATAATAACATCACAGCAGCAGGTGGACACACAGACAGCGCAGGTAGTGTCCCAGCTACTGGGGACAGACAGACGGACTGTAAACCTACGGACAGACAGTCACACAGTAAACCTACAGACAGACATACAGACTGTAAACATGCAGACAGACAGACAGACTGTAAACCTACGGACAGACAGGCAGACTGTAAACCCACAGACAGACAGTTACACTGTAAACCTGCAGACAGACAGACAGAGTCCGAGTCCGACAGAGGCCTCTCTGCCCCTCTTCCCGTCCGCTGCAGCTCCCGCCTGGCTGCTAAACCACGACGCGTTCACTGTCTGACCAGCTGGGGGAGGGAGCCCCCTGCCTGCCCCGACCCACCCACACAGACAGAGGGACAGAGCCGGAATTCCGCCGAGCACGCCACATCTGTCCCAGAGAAGGCGGCGTCCATGGAGATCTCGCACCCTGATGCCGAGGCAAATTCTGAGGCGATTGCAGCAGCGTGTGTTGCCGGGGCGGCTCTGTCGTGGCATCCGGAGGTCAGAGAGAGGCGCTACAGATGTTCCAGCTGTGGGAAAAAGTTCTACCAGATTGGCCACTTAAAGAAACACCAGTTCAGCCACACGGAAGAGAAACCCTTCAGCTGCCAAGACTGTGGGAAGAACTACACCTCTGCAGAAAGCTTCAGAGCCCATCAGGTAAATGATGATTGAGCAGATAAACTTCTTTCTTTCTTGGGTCCAAAGATATTCTGTTGATATTTGCGGGTTTAAGAAATCTGATATAACGCCAGATATTTGTATTTTAACGTAAACACATAATGCTATCAAACATTTTCAGTTAGGATCCCTGAAATTTGGTAATTTAAGAGTTGCGATCAAGACGTATTGAGCAGGACATTTTACAGTTGAAAAAATAAACTTCAAAAACAACACTAACAGTACATTTCAAACAGTAAATGTCACTGGAAATTAGGCTAGTATACATATTTGTAATAACTACAAACAACACTAAAAATGCAACAAAAATATACTTAAAGATAAGAAAAATAAAACAAAGACAGTTTCAATCAATCAACATTTATTCATATCCCCCTTTTACAGCAACTAGCAGGTATCCAAAGTGCTTTACATCAAGGACCAAGAATACAAACGTCACATACAGGAAAATCAGAAAAGAATAAAAATACAGTAAACTCTGAAAAGGATATGCATAAAAGGAAAATGTCACAGCGCTACTATGTGTTAAAAGCCTGTAATAGCCATTGTAAATGAATAAGTTTTGAGGTTAGATTTAAAAAGAGCTGCGTCTGTAATAGTGTGAATGTCAGGGGGTAACCTGTTCCAAAGTCTCGGTGGGAAAAGCAGAGTTTAGCTGATTCCTCTGGTGGAAAGTTTGAAGTCTGTTTGACCATGGACGCTTGGTTTCCGAATTGACTAGTTTGACCAACTGCCATGGGCAAAGCAGAGAAAGGGGAGGTAACCTTCCTCCTTATGACGACATGAAGGGAAGATTCCAGATCGGCCCATCTGAGCTTTCATTTTCTCAAAGGCAGAGCAGGATACTCAGGGCTCGGTTTACACCTATCACCATTTCTAGCCACTGGGGGACCATAGGCAGGCTGGGGGAACTCATATTAATGTTAAAAAACCTCATAAAGTGAAATGTTCATGCCATGGGACCTTTTAAACCAACGGCGGTCAGCAAAAACAAGGTTTTCAGCGTGTTAAGCGTGTGTTTTAAGATTATTTTTTGGGGCTTTTCCCTTTATTGACAGTGGATAGACCAGAAAAGGAGAGAGAGATGGGGGATGAAACGCAGCAAAGGGCAGCAGGTCGGATTCGAACCCTGCGCTGCTGCAGGACTCAGCCTACATGGGGCGAACGCTCTTACTGGGTGAGCTAGAGGCCGCCCCCAGTTACTCTTTAAGCAGTCAAAAGAGGCTCTCCAAAGTTATGAGCATCAGTTTACACAATTTTTATTGTCTAATATGAAATTTTTCTTTATTGTGAAATGAACTTGCGTTTGGTTTTAGTCTTGGTTTGTTCCTCTATAACGTCAGGCATCACCCTAATGGTGCAGTTACAATTAGAGCCAGATTTATTGTGGATTTTTTTAGACTGTTTAAACAATGTGACAACAATATATTGGCCAATCTTTCTCTCTTTATTTATTTATTTTTTTTCTACATTAACACAAATGTTATTTATAGGCACCTTGTTTAATTTGGTACCAAGATCTATAGTAAGCAGAACATAAAAAAAATAAACTAAAAAAAACTTGTGAATGCTCTCTGGTGGACAAACTGTGATGAATCTAAACTACAAACATATCTTTGCCATCTGTGTACTGACATGTCTATATTAATCGGCCAACGTTTACACTGATATTGCCAGATAATATTTCTTTCTTTCTTCCATCTCCAGCGGCTCTCTGTATCTTCTTTACCAACGGATGTCTCCCTGTATTATTGCATCCTCTTAACTCCATTCTCAGCAGGAATAATAAAATAAAACGACCTAAAAAACAAACACTCGACAGCCCTAATGGGTTCAGAAAAACAAAATACGTCACCGGTGGCTATTTTTAAACAGCGGGTGTGTGGATATGGGGAGTTTTTTTTTTTTTTTTTTACTCCTTGCTCCCTTGACGGCAATGAGGTTAGTCATCATACAGGGTAGCAATTTACTCACCCCAGTGATTAGGTACAATAGCAGTAGTAATAACCAGTTTTATTTCTAATAATCATGGTCGTATTTGTAGATGAGTCACCGTGGGGAGCGTCCGTTCCCCTGCCCTCACTGTGAGAAGACGTACGGCCTGAAGAGGGACCTGAAGGAGCACATGGTGCTGCACACCGGAGAGAAACCTTACGTCTGCGAGCACTGTGGCAAGGCGTTTGCTCGCCGCCCCTCCCTACGCATCCACCGCCTCCTTCACTGCAGCAGAGTGGTTTACACACAGCCTCCGAAGGTAGGGAGCTGTGAGTTTCTATTTAACTGCACTGTGTGGAAGAAAAATGTCTCTCAGGTCCAATTCAGTGGCTGGTTCCGATGAGTTTTATTCACTGCGCAGTGGAGACACAAGTTCTCAAGAAGCGGTAGGATTCTCTCTGACCAGAGTGAGTTTTCTGGCCAGGGATTTATACGAGGTTACAGGAAGCAACAGAATAACACAAGCTGAGAAGACATCACTCACAAGCCTATCTGAGTAGATTTGCATAGACCCAATACCGTCTGCTCAAACTGTTGAAAAATGAGGTGTGAACTAGAGGTGCAATGATGAATCGATTTAATCGATTAGTTGTCAACTATTAAATTAATCGGCAACTATTTTGATAATCGATTAATCGTTTGAGTCATTTTTTTATAAAAAAAAAAAAAAGATTCCTCTGATTGTAGTTTCTTCTCTCCTCTGTGACAGTAAACTGAATATCTTTGAGTTTTGGACAAAACAAGACATTTGAGGACGTCATCTTAGGCTTTGGGCTTTCAACACTGATCCATAGGGGTGTAACGGTACGCAAAAATCATGGTTCGGTACGTACCTCGGTTTTAAAGTCACGGTTCGGTTCATTTTCGGTACAGTAAGGGAAAGAAATGCAAACATTAAACTGCAGGTTGTTTATTACTATAAACTTTTTTTTAACAATTTGTTTACACTTTTTAACACACTTTTTAATAAAATATAATAAATAAAATATATATAAAATAAAAAAAGAATAAGAAAACTACTGCTGCAAAGTTCTCCACTAAATAAAATACTCTCAGTCTCAAACCAATATCACATAATAAAATATAATGAAAAATATAAATAAATAACTATGGATTACAGTGCAGCATTACCAATCCCAGCTTGTCAACAACCGAGTATGGTCGTAGATCAGCTGCTATAAAAACACCAATTGCTTTCGTTATTGCGTTGGCCCGATCGGAATTACCAGCAAAGGTCTGTTTAAATGCCAACGGGAGCTGCGCTTGAATTACGGTCGTTTTTTTCCTTGTAGTAGTGATGTTCACACTCGTGTGATGCCTTTTCAAGTGCGTTAGCAACATCGGCACACTGCTTTCGTCTTATCGACTAGTCTTTGTCCGTTGACGTATTTCACTGGGAAACCGAAGCGTTCCCAAACAGGAGACCTTAATGATATGGGTGGCTCTTCAAGCTCCGGCTTGTCCGTACTGTCTACGGGCTTGTCTGCATTGGCCATGACGCTAGCTAGCGAGAGGCTGGGCTAAAGCGTGCCGTGTGTGATTTCTATTTTTTTCCCCAAACCACTTCAGCGGAAATCCCGCCCTGCAGTCGATTTCATTGGTTTAGGTTACAGTGACGGCAGGTAGGTTTAGAGATCAGTGTTTGGTGTCTGTACAGTGATTGACATATTGACATGACCAATGAAAACTTTAGAATCAGCTGCAGGGCGGGATTTGCGCTGAACGCGGAGACTTCCGCCACTTAATATGTTCGTGTGGAAACACGAAAATTGACCTATGTTCCGCACACAAAAGATCGCGTTCGGACGTTCGGTGCACATTGCCCTGTACCGAAACGGTCCGGTACGAATACACGTACCGTTACACCCCTACTGATCCACATTTTTCACAATGTTTTGACATTTTTATAGATCAAACAACTAATCGATTAATCGAGAAAATATTCAACAGATTAATCGACTATGAAAATAATCGTTAGTTGCAGCCCTAGTGTGAACACCGCTGGAGCCAACCTGGCTCTGAACCAAAGGTCACAGTCACAGTCACAGCGAGCAAAGTAAAATGCTTTGTTTAAACACTAAGCTAGACCGAGGGCAGACCGACACACAGGAGATACTGAATGTTTCTTGTAACTAAAAACTTCACATAGTTCAAATAACTTCTGGAGTGTTGAGGAATATTTTGTTCATGTTTCTACATTTAGAAATCTTTTGGATCAATATGTTTTGTGTTTTTATTTAGGAAAATATGATGAAAACACGTCTGATTTTTTAAAAATGTTATTTGTGACACGATTTTAATACTTTTATTAATCATTATGGTTTATTGACTTAATTAACCTTTTAGCTTAGATTGTACTGATTTTAGGGATATGAAGTAGAGCTTAGATCGGGCCCAAAAAATCAAGCCCGACCTTACCCGAGCCTGAGCACGTTGTGTCCGAGCTCAGCCCGGCCCGACACATTACCTGACGTTCTCAACTAGAGCTAGGCAACATATCGATATTATATCGATATCGTGATATGAGACTAGATATCGTCTTAGATTTTGGATATCGTAATATGACATTAGTGTTGTCTTTTCCTGGTTTTAAAGGCTGCATTACAGTAAAGTGATGTCATTTTCTGAACTTACCAGACTGTTGTAACTGTTCTATTATTTGCCTTTACCCACTTAGTCATTATATCCACATTACTGATGATTATTTATCAAAAATCTCATTGTGTAAATATTTTGTGAAAGCACCAATAATCAACTCTACAATATCGTTGCGGTATCAATATTGAGGTATTTGGTCAAAAATATCGTGATATTTGATTTTCTCCATATCGCCCAGCCCTATTCTCAACTGCAATTCCGAGTTGTTTGAACTACAGAAATCTGTTTAGAATTATCTTAATGAATACCGGTAATGCAACAAGGACGAATCATGTAAACTGCGCTGTTTGTTTATTCAGAATGGATCCGAATGAAGAAACGTAAAATAAAAGAAAAAACCTCAACCCTAGCTCCCTCAGCCGAATAGTGTGGGTAACAGATCAAGGCAGCAACATATTCAAAGCCCTGGAACCATATAGGAGACTTTCTTGTCTCCATCACCTAATTAATACTGTCCTTCGCCACAGTCTGCATGCTGACGCACTGGCAGGATTAGCTGGGAGACTTCTAAATGAGGGCGCACATGGAAGTAGTTCTTTTGTAGATTATGGTGAACTTGTGTGTGTTGTAGCAGTGCTTTGCTATTGAGAACGAGGTAGCATGCTAGCGTTAGCATTAGCTTTAGCATGCTAACGCTAACGCTACGAGCTAATGGTTGCGGTTAGCCTGCTCGTTTCGGCTTGTGACGTCACAAGCCGTTCCGATTTTGAACAGCTCACCCAGAGACTGAAGGCAGGACACATTCAGAAACCGTATCTCACTCTAAACAGCATGGATGGATTTTTTTCAAAGTTTGTATGTGTGTGGAAGCACCAGAGACACAACATAACACCCCAAATCCCAGAAAAAGTGATTTTTTCACAATATGGGCACTTTAACATAATGTAGTACATTATGTTATAGGTAGTAATAAAGTGTAATAATATATTGTAGGGTACAGAATTATGATCTAGAATAGAATATCAAATGCAATACAGTATATGGTGTAATATAAAGTGAAGTAGATAATAATTGTAGTATAATAAATATATTAAATGTATGACACAATAAATCAACAGAATATGCTGCAATATGCAATACACGGCACACTATTTAAAATGGGCTGTACAAATGTTTTATGAGGAAGGAAATGCATTCAACACACACTCGTTAGAGCTCTATACGCTGAGTTCTGTTGAGTAACACTGAATAAAATATGACTTTTGAGTGTTTACAAGAAAAACTCCACAGATTCCCTTAAGTGCTTGTTCACTCGTGTGTGGTGACATTTCCAGATGATTGCTGTTTTAATAGGGAGGACAGCGTGCAGCCTAATGAATTCATTTTTCACTCCTATAACGTCTTTCTCCTGAAATCCGCCGTTAACAAGGAGGAACATTTTGAAATCTATGCTGCTGCTGCTGCTTCCTCTCAGCTATTTCTGACTCATGAAACACAGTTTCTAAAAAAGTTTTTTCTTTCTCTGCACCGCTCAGCCCAGTTTTAAAATCTTTCACGTAACGTCTTTAAATTTTGCATGCAGGTCTTGTTTTTTCCTCCCCGAACAGCAGTTTGATTTTAAAAGCATTTTGTTTTTTTTTCTCACTCAGGTGCGGTGCACAGTCTGCCCAAAGCTGCTTGCTAACTCCGGCTCTTTGAGGAACCACATGAAGCTCCACACGGGGGAAAAACCTCACATCTGTCAGCACTGCGGGAAGTGCTTCAGTCAGAAAGGTAATGTCAGAGGCCCAAGACTGATCCTGGAGCTGCAACAAGCTGCCTAAGCGTCTCCGTTTGAAAATGCTGCTGTGGTTAGATGTTGTTTTTCTGCCAGCTGCTCTGATCAGTTAATGCAAAATGAACGTACAATGTGATCAATCAATAATTTGAGCTGAACTGGGCTGGAGAGATCCTGCATCTCGTCTTGTGATCAATTTAGTGACTAGATAGTCTATACGACTACGTTTCATTTCGGGGATTGTCCAGGTGCCGCCGGAAATTCCGCCTATGTCCCTCATTTCGGTCGGATGTCCGCCATCTTCCGCTTCCTTTGTGTTGGCGTTCTAAACTCCGGTGGATTTCTGAGGACTATGGTTAACTGCTCCTCAGATCTCTGCAGGGTAAATCCAGACAGCTAGCTAGACTATCTGTCCAATCTGAGTTTTCTGTTGCACGACTAAAACAACTTTTGAACGTACACGTACGCCATGTTCCAGCAAAACAAGTTCCTTCCCGAGACTATTTTGCAGAGGCACCGTGGCTCCGTCCGGCGCTTAGCACCGCCCAAGACGATTGTGATTGGTTTAAAGAAATGACAATAAACCAGATCACGTTTTTTCCCCATCCCAGAATGCTGTGTGGACTTGCCAGACCCTCCTCCAGAGCGCTGTGGAGGAAGGTCTGGCAAAGCGAGACTAGTGACTAGATGACGGTCTAAATAGATGGCTCTCTCCTTCAATACTTTGCCTTTGCTTTGGGAATTAGCATATATGCTTGTTTTTCCTGAAGCGTGAGATACTTCATAAAGTATAATATCTTCAGTCGTTCAGATGTTCGTTGAGGCACTCTTCATTCCAGGCGAGGTGGGTTGCCTCCACTAGAGCTAGGCAATATATCGATATTATATTGATATCGTGATATGAGACTAGATATCGTCTTAGATTTTGGATATCGTAATATGGCATAAGTGTTGCGTTTTCCTAGTTTTAAAGGCTGCATTACAGTAAAGTGATGTCATTTTCTGAACCTACCAGACTGTTGTAACTGTTCTATTATTTGCCTTTACCCACTTAGTCATTATATCCACATTACTGATGATTATTTATCAAAAATCTCATTGTGTAAATATTTTGTGAAAGCACCAATAGTCAACACTACAATATCGTTGCGGTATCAATATTGAGGTATTTGGTCAAAAATATCGTGATATTTGATTTTCTCCATATCGCCCAGCCCTAGCCTCCACTATACTCTGACTGTATTGCACGCAGCATTCTCCTCCCCTTCTGCTATGTGCGTGTTACCGTTTTCCAAATCCCCTTTCCTACAGGGAAACATCATGAAAAATGTGTTTATTTATCAATGACAGGACTTAAAGAGCCTTACTGCTACAGTTGCAGGACCAAAACACTTGTGAACGCCGTCTCTCAGGAACTAGATAACGGATAGAGACAAGATGATATCCAATGATAAAGGAAGTTTATGTCATCCAGTGACTGATTTTAGATATTTTCCATTGAAAATAGTTGGCAACAACACAGCACCAAAAGAGAGAAAAACACACTTCCAACATCTCAAGATTTCAAGAGATGTTGGAAGTGTTTACACGTTGGGGCACCCCGGTAGTTTACTGGGTAGGGTGCGTACCATTAAGGCTCAGTCCTAACCCCAGCAACCAGGGTCAGAGTCTGGCCCGGGGCCCTTTGCTGCATGTCTTCCCTGTTCTCTTCCTTTTTCCTCTCTGTTTCTGTATAAACAAAAGCATAATATGCGTAAAAAATCTAAATAATAAGGGGCATTTTAGGCCTTTATTACACAGGACAGCTGATTTGAAAGGGGGCATAGAGGGGGGGGGGATGACATGCAGCAAAGGGCAGAAGGTCAGAATTGAACCCCTGGCCAATGTGGCAAAGACTGAGCTTTTATAAATTGGGGCCACGCTCAACCCAGTGAGCTATCCAAGTGCCCCGTCAGCTAAAATTTCTCAGGGGCTTGATACCAGGCCGAGCTGTTGTTGGTCATAAACGCTCATTGAAGCAAACACAAACTAATCTAAATATGACAGCGTTGGAGCACCGAAGCTAATCACATCCCAGATCGAACACTTTAGCGAACATACAGTTAGATATTAATCTTCTCATCTGACCTTTAGAAGGAAAGTAAACACATTTCCCCAAATGACAAAATATGCCTTTAATTGTGAAAGACAGAAAACCAAATTGTGTTGTGGTCACATGGATGAGGTAACTTTAATAGAGTATTTTCAACAAGAGACTATTTTGTAACACTCAGAGGATCCATTCTCCTGCCGTGATCAATTTCCACAATTTATGTTTTCATTTGTCAAAGTGACAACAGTAATTCGGTGAGAGAATCTAGTCTTTACACTTTGTTGGACAAATGCATATTCACTCTGCCCTGCTGCGACCAGAGCCTCCCCCATCGACAAGTATGATGTCTGACTGACTGACTGTCTCTCTGACTGTCTCTAACTGTCTGTCTCTCTGACTGTCTCTATCTCTGTCCGACTGTCTGTCTCTATCTCTGTCTGACTGTCTATCTCTCTGTCTCTATCTGTCTGACTGTCTGTCTCTCTGACTGTCTCTATCTCTCTCTGACTGTCTCTATCTGTCTGACTGTCTGTCTCTCTGACTGTCTCTATCTCTCTCTGACTGTCTCTATATGTCTGTCTGTCTGTCTCTCTGACTGTCTCTAACTGTCTAACTGTCTGTCTGTCTCTCTGACTGTCTCTAACTGTCTAACTGTCTGTCTGTCTGTCTCTATCTCTGTCTGACCATCTGTCTCTCTGACTTTCTCTTTCTGTCTGACTGTCTGTCTCTCTGACTGTCTCTATCTGTCTGACTGTCTATCTGTCTCTATCTCTGTCTGACTGTCTGTCTCTCTGACTGTCTCTATCTGCCTGTCTCTATCTGTCCGACTGTCTGTCTGTCTCGCTGACTGTCTCCATCTGTCTGACTGTCTCTCTTTCTGTTTCTATCTCTGACTGTCTGTCTCTCTGACTGTCTCTATCACTGTCTGACCGTCTGTCTCTATCTCTTTCTGTTTCTACCTCTGTCTGTCTCTCTGACTGTCTTTATCACTGTCTGACCGTCTGTCTCTATCTCTTTCTGTTTCTATCTCTGACTGTCTGTCTCTCTGACTGTCTCTTTCTCTGTCTGACCGTCTGTCTCTATCTCTTTCTGTTTCTATCTCTGACTGTCTGTCTCTCTGACTGTCTCTATCACTGTCTGACCGTCTGTCTCTATCTCTTTCTGTTTCTATCTCTGACTGTCTGTCTCTCTGACTGTCTCTATCACTGTCTGACCGTCTGTCTCTATCTCTTTCTGTTTCTATCTCTGACTGTCTGTCTCTCTGACTGTCTCTTTCTCTGTCTGACCGTCTGTCTTTCAGGGAACCTCGAGGCTCATTTGAGAATTCACAACGGAGAGAAGCCCTTTCCTTGCTCCGAGTGTGACCAGAGCTTCTCCCAGAAACCCGACCTCCGTCGGCACATGTTTTCCCACACCGGAGGAGGTTTCCTCTGCAGCTTCTGTGGGAAATCATTGAGGGACCCACACAGCCTGAAGTCCCACGAGAGACTGCACACTGGAGAAAGGCCCCATCGCTGCCCTGTCTGTGGAAAAGGTTAGAACATGATATTGAAATTTTAAAGTTAAATAAACACTGTGGGGAGAAAAAATAAAGGGATGAAACAGGCTGGGGACCACTCTAATCTCTCCTCATTTGCGATTCCCCCAATTTTCCTTATCACTGGGATTGTAAGTCTTAAAATACTACACATAGTGGCTTTAAACCTGCATTAACTGATTTTGTGTCCACTTGGAGGCAACACAACAAGCTGTAAACTCAACAAGCTGTGGCTTTTCTACACATCCAGCTGACACATGCATAACAACATTATCAGCAGCAGAGCCAGAGATATCATCTTCCACTTCTATGTGAGATATTAACACTTTAGACTATTTTCATTTAAATTAAGAGAATTAAGTCATGTTATGCTGATCACGAAATGGCCTCATGGTTAAAATGTAGTGCTCTAATTTTGTTATTTTGTCGAACAATAAAAAGATTTTCAGTAAAAAAAAAACAAGCAGTTGAAACAAGCTCGTCAGGGACCCAACCAACGTTGTTTGTCTCACTGCAGATGTTCTGTCCTGCATACAACAGGTTGTCCACATGTACACTACCGGTCAAAAGTTTGGGGTCACTTAGAAATTTCCATTCCACTCCATTACAGACAGAATACCAGCTGAGATCAGTTGCATTGCTTTTTTAATCAGGGCAGCAGTTTTCAGATTACATTATGTGCTTACATAATTGCAAAAGGGTTCTCTAATGTTTTCTCAGTTAGCCTTTTAAAATTATATCAGATTAGTAAACAGAATGGGCCTTTGGAACATTGGTTGCTGGTGATGGGCAATGTGGATATTGCATTAAAGATCAACCACTTCTTTCTACAACAGAACTCTTTTGTAATTATGTAAGCACATAATGTAATCTGAAAACTGCTGCCCTGGTAAAAAAAACAATGCAACTGATCTCAGCTGGTATTCTGTCTGTAATGGAGTGGAATGGAAATTTCTAAGTGACCCCAAACTTTTGACTGGTAGTGTACCTTTTATGAAGCCTTACTAAACGTGTGTGCTGAGTTTAGTGGTTGCATTATTGATGAATGACCTTTCACAATTACAGGTGGCAGATTATCCCTCATGACTGGCTAACCCCTAATTTCCACCAGGCGCGTCTGCGCTGCGTTCCGGGCGCGTGGCGTGCCCCGTGAACAATCACGGCCATTCAAGTCAATGTTTGATATTCCACCAGCCGCACCACAGCTCATCCCAGAAGCGTGCGTGAATCAGAATCAGAAATACTTCAATAATCCCAGGGGGAAATTATTTTTGTTACCACTCCAGGTATACAAACAACATATACAAACGACATATATTATCCAGACTTTTAACATATATAATAAAAACAAATATACAGTAATAATAAATAAAATATGAAATGTACAGTGTTATGTGCAAATAGGGCAATAAAAAGAGAAAATGATTGTCTATGTTGAGATGATTATAGTGCAATAAAAAGAGAAGTGAATAGTCTATATTTGAGATGAGATGATTACAGAGAGGGGGTGTGTGACTCTCTGAGGGAGGTGTTGTAGAGTTTAATGACCACAGGCAGGAACGACTTCCTGTGGCGCTCTGTGGTGCATCTGGGTAAGAGGAGTCTTCTGCTGAAGGTGCTCCTCTGCTGGGCCATGTGTCGTAGAGAGGGTGTGAGACATTATCCAAGATGGACTGAAGCCTGGACAGCATCCTCCTCTCAGCCACGGTCGTCAGTGTGTCCAGCTCCTCCCCCACGACATCACCAGCCCTCCTGATCAGTTTGTTCAGTCTGTTGGTGTCTGCGACCTTCATCCCACTGCCCCAGCATGTGACAGCGAAGAAGATAGCACTGGCCACGACAGACTGATAGAACATCCTCAGCATCGTCCGGCAGATGTTAAAGGACCTCAGCCTCCTCAGGAAAAAGAGTCGACTTTGGCCCTTTTTGTAGACAGCCTCGGCGTGTCTAGTCCAGTCCAGTTTATTGTTTAAGTACACCCCCAGGTACTTGTACTCCTCAACAGTGTCCACAGGGACCCCCTGGATGGAAACAGGGGTCACAGGTGATTTCGCCCTCCTCAGATCCACTACGAGCTCCTTCGTTTTTGTCACATTGAGCTGCAGATGGTTCAGCTCACTCCAAGTGACAAAGTTGCCCACAACAGTCCTGTATTCAGTCTCATCACCCTTTTCTATGCAGCCAACTATTGCTGAGTCATCAGAAAACTTCTGAAGGTGGCAGGACTCAGTGCAATAGTTGAAATCCGAGGTGAAGAGGAAGGGAGAGAGGACAGTCCCCTGTGGAGCCCCAGTGTTGCTGACCACCCTGTCAGACACACAGTTCTTTAGGCGTACATACTGTGGTCTGCCCGTCAGGTAATCAACAATCCAGGACACGATGGGGGCCTCCACCTGCATCGCAGTCATCTTCTCACCCAGTAGAGCCGGACGGATGGTGTTGAAAGCACTGGAGAAGTCAAAGAACATGACTCTCACAGTGCTCGCAGGCTTGTCCAGATGAGTGTAGACTCTGTTCAGCAGGTAGATGATGCTGTCCTCAACTCCCAGGCTGGGCTGGTAGGCGAACTGTAGTGGATCAGTGAAGGGCCTGACCATAGGCCTTAGCTGCTCCAGGACGAGCCTCTCGAAGGTCTTCATGATGTGGGACGTCGGAGCCACCGGTCTGTAGTCCTGAGGGCCGCTGGGACGCGGCGTCTTTGGCACAGGAACGAGGCAGGACGTCTTCCACAGCACGGGGACCCTCTGGAGGTGCAGGCTCAGGCTGAAGACTAGACACAGCTGGGGGGCACAGGCTTTAAGCACCCTGGAAAATACACCGTCAGGGCCAGCAGCTTTGCCGGAGTGGAGTCTAGTCAGCCGTCTTCTCACCAGGTCAGGCGTGAAGGACACTGTAGAGGTGACTGTAGGGGGAGGGGTGAGGTCCTCAGGTTGTAGAGGACATGGTGTAGAGCCGGGGGGAGGGGTGGAGTAGGAGGGTGTGAGTTGAGGTGGTGAGGTGCAGACAAAGGGTCTGTAAGGAGTAGGAGGAGGTGAAGTGGCAGTTTTTGTTGGGCAGCCAGCAGCAGAGACTTGTGGGGGATGGGCCGCAGTATCAAACCTATTGAAAAATAGGTTCAGATCATTGGTCCGGTCCACACGGCCCTCCAACCCCATGCCACCAGTCTTCTGGAACCCAGTGATGGTTCTCATGCCGCTCCACACATCCCTCATGTTGTTATGCTGGAGTTTACTCTCCAGCTTTCTCCTATAACTGTCTTTAGCCTCCCTGATTTTGAGTTTGAGTATCCCCTGCACTCTCCTCACCTCATCACCTCATCACGGTTGCCATCTCTGAACGCCCTCTTCTTTTCATTCAGGATAGCCTTCATGTCCTTGGTGATCCAGGGTTTATTATTGGAGCGGCTCTCCGCTCCGCTAAAAATACGCGCCAGGTCAATTTTTTACGCGAGCAGTGGGCCGTTCGGAGAGCCAGGAAGGAAGTTAAACAGCGAGAGTATCCAGTCAATTTACCAAAACACACCCCCCACTATCGTTTATCGTTTATACGTGATTGTTCTTTCAAGTATTTGTAGAGAGAATAAAATCTGCGAGTCTGGCAGCAAGACGCTCCACTTTTGAGACGCTCCCGGTGTGGTATTGCGCGCGGTGGAGGACGGAACAAAACCGCGGCACAGCCGGAACGCAGCACAGACGCACCTGGTGGAAAATCGGAGCAATGGGCACAGATGGCATTTTAGTTTTTATAATTTTACTTGTAAAATGCGATTACAGGAGTGAATATTGATATTTTTTGCTAAACTGTTGCACTGCGGGACATGTTCCTTCGTCACCATTAACACACTGTAACAAACAATTTACCGAGAGATGGTTTAAAGATCCTTACAACCAACAGTTATATGGACATGAATGTTTGCACTGTGATAATGAAAATCAAATTCCAAACATTAAGCAAACTGTTAATGAAGTCTTTTATTATCTTGGTTTCCTCATTTTGTAATTTTGGCACTGAGTTGTTCATGTTCTCAAATATTTCTTTAACTGTTTTTTGATGGCAGAAAATATAGAATCATTGATTTATTAGTATTTATATCAGGGCTGAACGATTCAGGGGGAAAAATCTATTTGGGATTTTTCTGCCAAATATTACAATTATGATTCGATTTGTGATTAATTTATGGCTAAAGTTCGATATCCACTGTGTAACAGATAAAACATGTTATGGTGCATTATACCATGAGACACCATCAAACTGCTCTACATTCTTATAAAAGGATGAGAACATGGATATGAATTGCCAGCAGTACGTGTTTTTCTTTTAATAGGCATGGAACATTGAACAGTCAAACACAGAACATTTATCACAAAAAGTTATAATAAAAAAAACAATTCCAATAAAAGATATGAGTACTGTCCTGTAAAGTGAAGTGTCTGCTCAGTTCAACAGCAGCATCTACATATACACCTTCTACCATCATGTTAAATAAAGTTCTACAAAATATATGAAAAATCCACTGAAAATGTTTCAGATTTCTGTCAACAATCTGTGATATGTAACATTATTCCAGCATTTATCTTATGAAAAAACAGTAAATATAATAATGAAAAGAGGAGTAAAAAAATGTTACACCAAACAGTCAACTAAATATTGCTATATTCGATTAATCGCGGTCTTCACGACTAGCTAATCCCATTCTTTCAAATCGCAATTTCGATTTGAAAACGATTAATCGTTCAGCCCTAATTTATATGTATTTATTGTTTTCCCCTCAGGCTACACCTTGGCCACCAAGCTGCGGAGACACATAAAGTCATCCCACCTGATGGAGAAGCCGTACCGCTGCCACTGCGGCGCCTCCTACACCGTGAGACAAAGCCTGCTGCGGCACCAAGCTCAGCACAGGACCGAGGGAGGAACTCAGGAGGAGGCGGCGGCGGAGTGGGAGGGAGGACACCGAGACGAGACGAAGAACAGTAGCGAGTCCGAGGTCGCGCAAGACTTGGCGTCTTCGGGCTCCAGTCACCCGAAGCCGATCAGAGGCAGACCCAAGAAGAACTCGCTCCCTCGGGGAGAAGGAGAAAAGCAGGAGGGTCACGTGAGGCGGAAAAGAGGACGAGAAAAAGTGGAGGAGAAGGAGGCGAGAGAAGAGACTGAGACCTCGAGAGCAGAGAGGGCAGGAGATGACGAGGCTTCGGGTAACATGCAACATGTCGTCTACGTCCACACAGACAGCCTGTTGGCGGAGAGCCCCACCCCTCTGCTCCTCACCTCGGAGGGCTCGCTGCCTGCGGGGACGGGCCAGGAGCTGGTGGAGGTGGTGATATCCGAGGGCGCCGAGCAGTGCATCGTGATCCTTCAGGAGGAGGGGGGCGGACTCTGCTCTGTGGCGCAGACAATTGAGATTAACACAGCGTAGAGTAGTCTGTATTGTTGACGTTCCACTTCCGGGTTTGTTCAGGTGCCCCCAGAATTTCCTACAGATGTCCCTTTTTTTTGGGCCGGATGTTCGTCACCTTCCTCTTTCTTTGTGTTGGCGTTCTAAACTCCGGTGGACTTACGAGGACTATGGTTAACTGCTCCTCAGATCTCTGCAGGGTAAATCCAGACAGCTAGCTAGACTATCTGTCCAGTCTGAGTTTTCTGTTGCACGACTAAAACAACTTTTGAACGTACACGTTCCACCAAAACAAGTTCCTTCCCGAGGCTATTTGGCAGAGGCACCGTTGCTCCGTCCGGCGCTTAGCACCGCTCATGACGATTGTGATTGGTTTAAAGAAGTGCCAATAAACCAGAGCACGTTTTTCTCCCATCCCGGAATGTTGTGTGGACTAGCCAGACCCTCCTCCGCAGCGCTGTGGAGGAAGCCTAAAATCTCTTGTTTCTCAAACCAACTCTGGTGGCTTGGACAGGACAGATCGTGTCACGCTGTTACAACAGATTTCATCATTTCATCACGTACGATACATCTCAGTTAACTTTGTGACTTACCTCGGCTATATTTCTAAAGTTTATTAATCTTCGCATACCCCAGATTGCCTGTGAACAACCCTCCACAGAACAGATGTGAACTCAGACGTTATTAGTCGCTGGTTAAACACGTACGGTAGCAGGGGAGAGCAATACCAACAGCAACTGTGATGTTTCCCAGTCGAGAACTTTAGAAGTAAAAGTCCATCCCCCCACTTAGATGCCAACATGTTTTGCTGCTTGTGTAGACACTGGTCCCTGAGGCTACATCTACACTACTACGGTTTGGTTTAAAAAGGAATATCTTTTGCTACGTTAACGCCTCCCGTCCACACTACTTCGGCATTTTTGAGCCCCTAAAACGGAGACACTTGGGAACACTGACGCCCCGCCGTTTTGGTTTGAAAACTGCGAGGTTGCTTTGTAGTCTGGACGGACACAAACAGAGACTTTTGGAAAACCACGACGCACGTCAGTCAGTCTCGTTTAGGTAGGCTTTTCAGTAACAGTTCCACCTCGTCGTCGGTCCAAGCAAATAAATCCCTGGACTTCGCTGTTGTTGTTCTTTCTCCAAAGTGTTTTCAATTTAGACATCCAACGTTTTTAACCTCATCGTAACATCAGACAATCTGCTTCCTTACACTGGCACACGAATGCCCAATGTATGTGAATGTGTGAATGGTCATGTGATATGCGTTGTCACACGTGTCAATATAGACGGAGATTAGTTCTGCTACTGAAGCTAAAAATCTTGTGTAGGCGGAGATTGTTTTTGTCTCAAAACACTGTTTAAAGATGAAAACGTAGCAGTGTGGATGTAGCCTGAGCCTTTTCAGTGATTCTTGTTGTTGTGGTTGTTAAACATCGGCGCTCTCTTTGATTCTGAGTGGCTGACACCCAAAGCTGACGTCTACTGTTGATGCTAAAAATAAAGAAAAACTGAGACATTTGAGCTGTCAGAGTCTATTTGAAGTTGTATTCGAAATATCTCAACATGACATCTTCTGCATTTTGCCATCCTCTGGAGTTAAAACAATAAAAGTGCAAAATTCACCCAGAAATGAAGTAAAATTCTTGTAGACAGTTTTTTTCTGCTTCTTGCACAGCAATCAAAAGGAACTGACGAGCCGTATTGATAAGAAATGTATTGATACAATCCTCATGATGCCCTAATTCAGTTTCTGTTTTGTGAAATTGGCTTATTGAAAGGTTAGGCAGATTACAAGGGGGCACTGACTGTGTAATTGCAGCTCTCGGGCCAGAGGACCTTTGTTGCACGACATCACCCTCATTTCCTGTCTTCTCTCTGTAGTCTAAAAAAAAGGCATACAAAATACCCCCCTTTCTAAGCCATGTGGACACCCTGTTTGTTTCTTTTTTTGCTTGAGAAAAAAATTGACGGTGCCGGTTGGGGGTGTGATAAACAGTGGCAATAATAGTCATAATAAAGATAATGGATCTATGAAGAGAAATAGTAGTTGTAGTAGTTCATGTTGTAGCAGGGCACTGCAGGACATCACAGGGCATAGCAGGGCACAGCAGGATGTAGCAGGATGTAGCAGGGCACTGCAGGGCGTTACAGGACGTAGCAGGATGTAGCAGGGCACTGCAGGGCGTTACAGGACGTAGCAGGATGTAGCAGGGCACTGCAGGGCGTTACAGGACGTAGCAGGATGTAGCAGGGCACTGCAGAGCGTAGCAGGGTGTAGCAGGGAAGAGCAGGGCGAGGAGCAGGACCACGGCGACAGCTGCAACCATGATTTAGGTGCCACCCTAATCCCAGGACTGCTGAGCGAAAAAACATAAGGACTCCGGGGAATAAGCTCCCCAGAGCTAAGTTAGCATTACTGGGACATGGATGCACACAGATGGAAAACGAGAGGAGAGAGCAGCTCAGTGTGTCAAAGGAAGTCCCCCGGTAGTCTAAAACTATAACAGCATAACTAAGAGCTGGTACAAAGCAAACCTGAGCCAGCTCTATAAGGGTTGGTAGATGAATCTGACGACTATGAAGAGAAGCAGAGAAGAGAAGGGGTGCAGTGTCTGCAGCTATAACACCCCCGCCCCCTCCCCCCCCCGCCAGTCTAGGCAAACGCTGCAACTCCTCACTCCCTAACTATAAACTTTATCAAGCTTATGCATAAGTAATGCATAGACTGAAAAAATATGAATTCATATTACTTTGCACTCAGAAACTGTATCATGAAAGCCAGTCAGCCTTTCCGAGCAAAAGATGTGTGCTGTTTCCTTTTTCTGTCTTCTTTTCAAAAGTTAGTGCAGATTAATTAGAAAGTTTGTCAAAATGCAGCAGTTCGGTATGAAAAGGTTACTTTAGAAGTTGTGAATGCAACTTTCAGTTCTCAGATTTCAGAGCTTTGACCACCACAAATACATTATCAATTCTCAAAGTCTTTTGTTGGTCTATCAGAGCAGAATTTGATTTCTTTGCCTCTTCAATGATTCCTTCTTTTTACACCTGGAAAGCATAGACTGTCTGTGTTTTCATCATAAACTTTTTACTTTATTGTTTTTACTTCATCAAAGTTAATTGGAACATTTTGGTCGCCTAAAAATTCCACTCATTCTGCCAACCAAGCTAGCTGGCTACCGCTAGCGCTATCTGGTTACTTTGCGTCATCCTCCCCAGCTCCACCCTCTCGTCCAAACATCCTCACATCCGGTTTACAAAAAAACCAAGATGGCCATATTGCCGAACTGAGGGTTCAAAACGGCAGTCCACAAACCAATGGGTAACTTCAAGGCTGCTACATCCATTATTTTTACAGTCTATTAGGGCTGGGTTTCGTCAATGATTTTCCAAATTGATTCGATTCAGAATTACAAGGTCCCGAATTGATTTTTTTCGCCATTTAATTGTATTCCCAATTGGATTTTTATTTTCGAATCGGTATCAATTAGCTTCGGAACATTGCAGTTACAAAACCAATTTAGCTTGGGTATGAAAGAGATTCTACAATTGTACAAGGTTTCCTCAAACCTGGTGCATTATTACAAGTATCAATGTTTACATTAAGAAGTGATCCCAAAGCTGTTACATGAATGTACTTTTTATTTCACATGAACACAGCAGTCAACACAATAAAGTGCAGGTCTACAGACTCAGATACAGTCGGTGAGTATTGAGGGATATTTCATTCAGATATATTGAGGTAAGAGTCCAAGGGACCCCTTGGAAAATGCCCATGCCAATTTTTTCCCTGACCAAACTGTAGCCTAACTTTGGAGGGTTATTTA
The DNA here is from genome assembly GCF_008315115.2 of Sander lucioperca. Lineage (NCBI taxonomy): Eukaryota > Metazoa > Chordata > Actinopteri > Perciformes > Percidae > Sander > Sander lucioperca. The sequence goes on from NC_050175.1 coordinate 36,668,326, forward strand.
ACCCCCTTCCCAAACAGCTAACATGACACAATTGGTACCAATGGATTCCTTAGGTTGATTCTTGGAAATCCATTTAAATCGGAACATCTTATTTAAACCCAGTCCTACAGTCTATGGTGGAAAGTCACTGAAACATGTACTGCTAATGGACCGCTGGAGCGGAATCATTGATTTATTAGTATTTATATCAGGGCTGAACGATTCGGGGGGAAAAATCTATTTGGGATTTTTCTGCCAAATATTACAATTATGATTCGATTTAATTTCGAATAGATTCTACTCCGCTGGAGTATGTAGACAGGCCTTTCCACGTAAGGTTGGGTTGTTTGGGCTCCACCGTACAAAGATTCTTTAGACAACAGTTTGCTTCCAGCTGTTTGTGTTTGTTTTTGTCCTCTTTCAAGATGTCCTCATGCACAAAACGGCTCCACAAAGAAATGGTTTTCCCCGTTTGGTGTGGAGGAACTTGGCTGGTCTGCATAGAGCCCTCACCCCCATCACTGCAGCCAGCATCAAACAGCTGGATAAATGCCTAAAAACCAGAAGAATGGAAGCTGTTAGAGCGGCGTCAGCATGCTTCAAAACAACGTCTGAAACAATGGAAGGATGGATTGCCCAGGTGAGAGAGCATGCAGGCTTTAAACTGTTCTCAAGCTCTCCCTTTTCATCTTTCACTCAACTACGTCCTTCACTTTTTTGTATTTATAAAGAGTGCAAGATCATTGATGTCTTTGAGTAAAGTGTGCAGATGTTTCCCCATTTGAACGATTATGCTGTCTCACCTCCAGTGGTGGAATGTAACTAAGTACATTTACTCAAGTACTGTACTTACACTAAGTACAAATGTGTACTTTACTTGAGTCTTTTTCTTTTCATGCCACTTTCTACTTCTACTCCGCTACATTTCAGAGAAAAATATTGTACTTTTTACTCCACTACATTCATCTGACAGCTTTAGTTACTAGTTACTTACAAATTAAGATTTTTGCACACACAAAACATGCACTTTATAAAATATGATGTTTTATTATAAATTAAACAACCCAACAATATAACGGCTACAAGTCCAGCTGAAATGATTAGACCATTAAACACACAACTGTTTGGATCCTTTCCAGTTTCTAAAAGTTCCTTCCTGAGACTATTTTGCAGAGCCACCGTCGCTGCATCCGGAGCTTAGCGCCGCCCAACACGATTGTGATTGGTTTAAAGAAATGCAAACAACTCAGAGGGCCCTATCTTTCACCCGGCGCAGGGCAGCGCAAAGCCCGACGCAAGTGTCTTTGCTAGTTTAAGACTGACGCAGTTGTCAATTTCCGTCCAGTGTCCGCGTCGTTTAAATAGCAAATGCACCTGCACCCATGGGCGTGCTGGTCTTACAGGGAGGCGTGTTTGAATTTCATCTTGGGGATGAATAAAGTATCTATCTATCTATCTATCTATCTATCTATCTATGTGTTCAAGTGCATTCTTGGCATATTGCTATCTTGAGGCAGCGGGAAGTGATCGCGCCATTGATCAACAAAAACCTGGTCTAAAGTCAATAACGCAGCATTTCATTGTTATTTTAACAGCAAATTAGTAAATACGCCTAGGCTTATGCACAGCGCGCGCACGCTATGCTTGTTACACACACAGGGACACACAGCAGCACACAAGCATGCAGAAGATTACAAATAAAAATATTACGGTGCAAATCCGCCATCATAATAGCAATGCTCCAAGGTCCAACCGCGCCTGGCTTTTAAAGGGAATGGGAGATGATCTCTGATTGGTTTATTGCATGTTACGCCCAAAACACACCTATGATTAATGAAGACACTAAGTACAACCCTTTTGAACCATGCGCCCGGCGCGCAGAACCATTTTTCCCGCTGTCAAACTAGCAAAAGTGGATTTGGACACGCCCTAAATGCACCTGCACCAGGCGCTTCACGCTATGCGCTTAGATCGTTTTCTCCTATCCCAGTATGTATGTGTGGTGTAGCCAGACGTTACTTCACAGCGCTGTGGAGATAGAGCTGGCAATGCAAACTACTTAAGACCTGCCAAAGTTTGTGAGCCCTACAGAAAGATGACTTGTGCTTCCCCCTCTTTGTAGTTTATATTCCATCACTGAGCTTCTGTATTAGTTGATATTCAAAGACAGAGTTCCTCAAGTGTTTTTTATCTTCGTTCCCTCGGCAAAGAATTTTTTTTCCCAGTCTGGCTTTTGGCCATCAGAGCTCGAGATATGACTCACCCAGAGGGTACTCAGACGTCCCCCCTCGCTTCACTCTTCAGGCTATTAGGTGAGGAAAAAATTGAGAATGCAGGGTTTTTCTTCTTTTTTCTTTTCAGTTGCTTTCTGAGTTCCATTTCTTTTTAAATAGTTTCCGCAGAGCTGTCAAACAGGTTTCAGGCTGTTTTTCCAGCAGCAGCTCAATGAAACTTCAGTGTGATTTAGCGCCGCTGTGGCTACGGGCTTCCCACTGTCATGCATCACCACTTTTCTTCTTGAAACATTTTGACTTCAGCTGAACACCTGCAGCGAGCAAATAAATGAACGTTGAACCTAAAACACCAACTTTGTGTCAACAGTGACCACAGGACAATGCTAACTTGTATTTCAGTGCTCAATCAGAATATAAGCCAGGTTAATTTGGGACAATGAGAGACTGTTTTTTTTAACACTATGCAAATATTTTTAAGCTGTGTCTGTTATTTAGATACTTCTTCCAAATGTCAGGCTTTGTCTGCTGTTGTACCTTTCTGCTTTTGGTGCCACGGAGAAATGCAGGCATACACTAAGCAAACAAGCTGCGTTAATGAACCACAAATTAATGAGTTTTTGGTTATTTGATTGTGCCTAAGGGAGGCAGAAACAGAACATGTTGCAGCAGAGACAGCAGTGAACTTTGGTCTGGGTAGCCATTGAAATAGTAATTTATTTAAAATGACAATATATATATATAAAAAAAAAAGTATAATAATATGCAAAACAGAAATCATAGAATTATAATGTCCTTAAAACCCAAGTATTTTTTAATCAATGTACTATTCTATTATTGTGCTTTTATATTATAATTGTTTTTATATTTTTTTTTCATCATTTTTTTGGTTATTTAGTCCTTGTCACTTAATTTACTTGGCGCTTGTTTGCTGTCCCCATAATAGCTTTTTGCAGATATATTCATATAAATATACAAAGACCCATTCCATATGTACAGGTAGGTGTGCCTGTTGTTGTTGTGTCTGTTTGTGCTCTGATTTATTTATTTTTCAAATCTTTTATTTTGTATGTTATATTAATACTAGTCCAATGTACCAATGGTTATTTGATCCTATGTATGGCCTGTCAGATATGCCGACCTTACACTAAACAACTTTTCAAGCATTTCCACTGTCGCAGACAAATTTCCAATATCTGAATGAAGTCTAAAAAAAAGACGATGTTGTGCACATCCATGTAGTTGCTGCTGCAGGACAAAAAAAGTGAATGTTTAAAGAAGTTAAGTCCGCACACAACTTATTGTGTGCCTTATTTGCACTATTGAAGTATTTTCCCGGAGCATTAAGCTCTTGTGTGGACTTTACCTTATTTGAACAATATCGGAATGAAATCATGAGTCTTGCTAAAGTTGGGGCGCGCTCCCGTTGTCTTAAATGTTTGGTGTAAGGTGTAAGTCAGTCATTTTCCCGTCTTGACTTTCTGGCAAAATCCAACATGTTTGATATTATCGTAAGTTTTAAATCTTGGTACTAAAATCTTCTAGCCTGGCTCCGCCCTCCTACGTACTTCCGCTCAATTTTCATTTTCCTTCAGTACTCCGTCTGGGTTTGCGGTATATTCGCGGGTTTTCTCCGGCCAAATCTTTACTGGTCCAATCAGCGAACAGAGGGAGTGGCTGAGAACCATGACGTTGAGGTCGTGCGCTAGTTTGAGTTGTAGTTCCGTAATGGCGGCGGAGAAAGATGCGAGTGAAGCCATTCGGTCCGTTGTGGCAATGCTGCCGAATACCCAGAAGTTAAAGCTTGAGCAAGAAGTCTTTGCGGAGGTTTGTTGGTGGCCATGATTAGGATTGGGCATCGAGAACCGATTCCTACTTGGAATCATTCCAAAAATGTAATAAAAAAAATAAATAAATAATTAAGTTTATTTATTGGAATCGTTTGGAGGATTTGGTTTCAAATCCGATCATCGGTTCGGAAGTTTTGGTTTCCGTAGCAGCCAGGCGCTTGTTGTGTTTCAGCCATGGAGCACAGTAAGCAGTGCTCTAGTGTGGCTTTGTTTTACGCCCAGTAAACTGCAAACCACCACTGAATCAAAATAAAACATTCCTCTTATTTGTGAAATAAGCATGTGACCCGTTTCAACTCCACCCCTCAAAGAATCGGAATCGAGAATCGATAAGAACCGGAATCTAAATGAAGAATCAGTTTTGGAATCAGAATTTTTCAAATCCAAACGATGCCCATCCTTAGCCATGATGTCGTGGCCCTCCTCCCCACAGGGTTCGGGAAAAGTTAGATTTTCCAGCTCGCTCCGTTAGTGGTGAAGGAGTTGGCTAAGGCGAACGCTAGCGATGCTAAGCTGACGTCATGACCAAACGTTAGCAATTGGTTATGGCAGATCCAGAGTGGCTCTGGGCAGATCCAATAGTTTTAAACTTCAACAGAGTACCCGCCTTCAAGGAAGTTAACACTTGTCAATGGAGAGAGGCCAGACTCTCTGGACACATGAAATGTACCAGAGTCTGGTAGGACCAGGCTAGAAATCTTCTAGTCTGTGACTAAAAACTCAGTGACATTTTGACAGATTGTCTTTAGATGTGAGATGGTGTCAGACTTCAGTCTTTTCAAAGTCTCTTCAGAGTCTTTCTGTGTATGGTAGGCATTACTTGTATTTAGTTTGATTTATTATTATTATTATCCTCAGTTTTATTTTTAATGTAGCCTACACAAGGATTGTTTGAGGTGGGTGGTGGGGGGTGTTGTGTGAGGGGGATGGAGGGAGGGAAAAGTAATTTGCATAACATTTATTTAATAGAATTGTATTGGAGGGGGGTGGGGGAAGAAATCGAAGAATTCGTGACAGACTAGAGTGTCCAGACACACTGTAAAATTAGACTGAAGTCTACAGCTGTACACGTTATTTTAATTTAATGAATATAAATCACAGAACCTTTACTTCAAGGCTTCACTGAGATCTTTAGAGCAGACTGTTCTCAGATCAGTCCTCCGGGTTGGAGAGTCTGGAGAGCCAGAAAAAGAAAAAGACGTGGGTCTGGCTTCTCGAGAATTTCAACAGCGTCATGACGGCTTGTTGAGAATACAATCTAGTATTTTATGAAAATAGTTCACCGAAACATTTCTGAAAACATTTTAAGCGAAAAATAGGCCATGCAGTTGCTGAATCTGTCTTCATTTCAGATCGAGAAAGGTCAGTTTGAAAGGTTTTCGTCTACTTCTACTGGATAGTCGCGTCGCGTTCAACGGATTCATTTGCATAAAGATGGGCATTGGCCAGCTTTTGGACGCGTAGCATTTTTTCAAATGCAGCGCCGCCTTCCCGGAGTGCTTTGCGTGCACGTTGAAGTCGCTTGACGTCACCCATAGGAATAGAGTGGAGCGCGGCGCGACAGAAGCATCGCACGGTCAAATGGATCTGTACCGTCAGTCTTTTCAATCCTACAGTATGTGCCTTTGAGCAAGGCCCTTTCTACTTTATCCGCTCCACCGACACCTCTCAGTACTCCATTGCTTCTCCTTCAACTGTAGTTTGCCCTAAAACTGACTTTAATGTGTCATTATTACCAAATATTCTATGAACTCCGCCTGCAGCATTAATACAGCTTACTGAGACAAGCTGCTCAGTTTATGGTGGAACCAGCAACCCTAAAATCTGCAGGTTTGTATTCTAATGCCGACTGAACACATCCAACCACAGGAGCAGTTTGTGTGAGCTACCTGGGGAGCTGCCGGGTCCACCACAGCCTCCGGCACCGCCCACACACAATCTAATGTTAGCTGAAGTCGGTTAAACGAAATCCTAAATCCCCCGAAATAAATAGGGAATGTTCTCACCCAGTATCAGCCTTATCTGCAGCTCTACGCAGCTATTTAGTAGAGCTGCACAGATTATTTGATTAGTTGTCAACGATTATATTAATCATGGGGCGCCTGAGTAGCTCACCTGGTAGAGCGTGCGCCCCATGTACAGAGGCTCAGTCGTCGCCGCAGCGGCTGCTGGTTCAATTCCAACCTGCAGCCCTTTGCATGTTGTCCCCCTCCTCTCTCACACTTTCCTGCCTTCAGCTGTCCTATCGTCATCTTGGGCTTTGGGAAACACTGATCCACATGTTTCACCATTTTCTGACATTAAATAGACCAAACATACGATTAATCAAGAAAGCAAACAAAAGATGAATCCACAATGAAAATAATGGGTAGTTGCAGCCCTACTGTTTAGACTCTTTGAGCTCAGATAAAGCCACAACCTGCCAGCATCAAGCAGACAGTCTTAGCAACTAAAGGAGTTATTTCTTCAGTTGAAGGAGACCGAAACCTTGAAATGAATATTAGATTATGATTGATCTGGTAGCCAAAGACATGCCTCTAAATGAATGTTACCATGGCAAGCTGTAGACTATTGTTTGCTAGCACGTTCACCACAATAAAGTGATAATAGATCAGAGTGTCTGTCAGCAGCTGTGAAGATGACATATAATGAATGTATTTAGTGTGTGTGTGTGTGTGTGTGTGTGTGTGTGTGTGTGATATATCTTAAAAACACATCAATGAGCCATAAATACTCACTAGAGCACCAAATGTGGATTAATCCACCTCTGAAAATAGTCCCCAAAAAATGCACTTTTCCATTTCCTCCTGTTTGTTTGATTAAAAACTACAGTGACCAACTGTTTTAGGAAATTATTCTTCCTTTATTTTTTAATGAAACTATAATATTTTTGAAGTGTTCTAAAAGATTTACATCTCCAGTGGGAAACAATGGGCTTAGGACAATTCATTATGCACAATGGTCCTTTTCACATGAATATACTGTATATATTAGTCTATATTAGCATTCTGGATTATAATTATTGATGCATTAATGTGTTCATCTCTTTAATGTTGTAGCTGGTCTAAGTGCAGCTCATTTTAATTACTTTGTATACTGCTGGGTAGATTTATCTTTAGTAATACGTCAGCATTTATTAGTTGATTAATTACACTACAGGCAAAAACGTTGTTATTTCATGCACAGGTCAATTTTTAGATTTTGGGCTATTTTGCTTCCATAACATGTCTTCTTTCAGACTAGTAGAAAGGAAACATCCAAGGTGTTTATTTTACTACACTTTGTCTTTTTGTGTCTTTAGATTTCTTCTAAACTCATCAAAATGTACTATTAGATAATGCCTTATTTGCATTTAAACAACATTTTTAATAAACTTGTAATACAATAAATTATTGTCTTAATATCAGTAATCAACTAGGGAAGTTTCATGCTGATGTCTCTTAGTTCAAATGTTTTCCCTATTCACCTGTAGTGTCAAGATGTAGGCTGTTATGTTACAATCCATATCTTGAAAGGCAGTTTTCTCAAAATGAGTGCTTCACCTTTCTGAGAATATAGTTCCCAGTATGTATACGGTTAGAAGATGGCTGTGTCTCATGTTACGTTGTTTTTTGTACACGCTGTGACTATACAAATCACAACATGTAAATAGGAACATGTTGGTGTTATTTTGTCACTTATTGGGAGCAGTAGGCTAGATGGAGCCGGTTACCTCCAGGATCTGTGCTAAGCTAGGCTAGCAGTGGGTGCGTCAGACAGAGTTACGACACGCACGGAGATGAGAAGGGTATGTATGGACTAATCTAACTCTGGGGTATACGGGGAATAAGACAAAGTCCCAATAAGTCGGCGTGTTCCTTTAATTCCTATATTCTGAAGGTTATTTTTGAGCGGTTTGTTCATATATCATGTATAGCCTGATTCTTTTTTACAACATTTTGTTCCCAAAAATGTGGCGGAAATTGACTTGATTTATGGAGTGATAAAAATAGATATCCAAAACCCCGTCTGTAAAACACATTTCTCTACTATTACTCTAATATGTCAACAAAATGAAACACAAATTTTGAACCTGGCTATGTATAATGTTCACATTTCTGTTATGAAAATGTTCACAAATTAGTGCATTTTTCATAAGATACTGCTTCATTTGCATATTTAAACATAACATTTCAGGAAACTAATACTGTGTGTTAATGTATGTAATCAACTGGGGAAGTTTCACAGTGATATTTATTAGTTGAAATATTTCCTTATCCACCTGCAGTGTCTCCTCTTAATAATCTAAATCTAAAGTAACTATCAAATAAATGTAATGGAGAAATATAAAGTTGCATGAAATGGAAATGCTCAAATAAAGTACAAGTACCTCAAAATTGTACTTACAGTACTTGATTAATGTACTTAATTCATCAGGAATTTTTCCATACGCTGTTTAGCATAAATATATAGTATATATATATAGTATATAATTGTTTCTAACGACGCTAACGATGATGCAGACTGAGACGATCGACGATGCCCTTTGTTTGTTAATGATTATTTAAGTTGGTTTTTCATCCTGTTAGTGATAGCTCCTCCTCATTATCCCCTTAATTCAGTCAGTGTCGATGTGTGAATCTTCATTATTCCCAGCAACCGAAAGCCCTGAACGTTCTTTAGGCTGAGTAAACAGCTCTTAAAAACGCCCGGTGTGAACGCTCCCCGAGGAGGCTTGTTGATGTTTATCCAGCTTGGCGGCGGCGGCGAGTGTAACTACAGTGGGAAGATGATACTGTATCCCCAATCTGTTAAATATGCCTGCAGGCGGAGGCAACATGGGATTATACCTCCCCGCCTGGATTCTTTTCACGTAGGTTTTTGTGATGTGTGATTTAAGAAGTCTTCCATTTCTTGTTTTTTTTTTAATTTGCAAGATAGAAGACAAAATATTAACAGAGCAACAAAACGTGACAAAACAAACAAGAAACATTAACAAAAACAGTGCCTATGCAAGACAAAAGGTGTTGAAATGAAACTGTGTGTATATATATATACTGTATATAATGAAACTGCTTAAACTGTTTATATATATATATATATATATATATATATATATATATATATATATATATATATATATATATATATATATATATATATATATATATATATATATATATATGTAAACAGTTTCATTATACATATATATATATATATATATATATATACTGTATATAATAAAACTGTTTATATATATATATTCAATTATTATTAATGAAAAGATTTGCCTTCAGAGTGTTATTTAAAAAAAAAAAAAATTCAACTTACCACATAGCATTTTTTTTTCTTTTTGGCCGGATCAGAAAACAGAGTGATGCCACATTATCGTGTGTGTGTGTGTGTGTGTGTGTGTGTGTGTGTGTGTGCTTGTTTTACTATATTCGTGGGGTCCAAAAACCCAGGAGTCCAGTATACTTGTGGGGTCCCGACAGCTTTGTGGAGCCAAAATGCTGGACCCCACAAGTTTAAAGGGCTGTTTGAGGGTTAAGACTTGGTTTTAGGATTAGGGTTAGAATTAGGTTATGGTTAGGGTGAGGGTAAGGGTTAAGGTTAGGCATTTAGTTGTGATGGTTAAGGTTAGGGTAAGGGGGCTAGGGAATGCATTATGTCAATGATGGGTCCCCACAAAGATAGTGAAACAAACGTGTGTGTGTGTGTGTGTGTGTGTGTGTGTGTAAGGTGGATCATAGGAGAAGAATAAGGAAAGAAAGAAAGAAAAGAAAAAAGGTCTTCCACTTCTGAAGCTGATATAAAAGGCATGTGAGTGTCACTGTGCACGGTTGTGTTCAGACGCAGGACAAATGTAACCATGGCGATGCCTACATGTCATCAGGCGGCTGAGTTAAGAGCATCAGTGGCTGATTAAATAAAAGGTCTCACTCTCTCTCCAATCATCTCAGGATTAATGGGAATTGATTAATGATCATTTATCACAATCTAATTCTCTGCTCTCCTCTTCGTTTCCTCCTCTCCTCTCATGTTTTCCTTTCATCCCTTTCCACTTTCTTAGCTTCTCTTTTGCTCCTCTTCTCCCCCTCTCCTCTTTCATTGTTTCCTCGCCTCTCATGTCTTCTTTTTCTTTTCCTCCATTGCCCTATCCTCTTCTGTGCTTTCCTGTTACTAGTTTCCTCTCATGTCCTGTCCTCTTTTTCCTTTCCTTTCCTCTTTTTGTCTTCTCTTCTCTCTTCTTTTTCACTTCCTCTCCTCTCATGTCTTGTCTTTCTTCTCTTCTCATTATCTCTCCTCTACCCTCGTTTCCTCTCCTCCCCTATCTTCGTCTTTCTCCTCTTTCTTGTTTTCTCTCCTCTTGTCATGGTTAGCGAGGATGGTGGACCCAAATGCAGAGAGCAGGCGAAGGAGTAATGAGCACGAGGATTTATTAAACACAAAAACAGGAGCAAACCAAAGGCGGTCCAAAAATGGAGCAGGCAGAAAACAACAGAACAGGCTACGACGTGCTGACAGGAACAAAACCAGACACAAACAATGATCCGACGAGAGACAAGGGAAAACAGAGAGGCTAAATACACAAGGTAACGAGGGAACGAGAGGCAGGTGACACAACAGGTGGAACAAATCAAAAAAGGCGGGAAACAAACAAAGACAGGAAGAAAGCTAGACAAGACAAGGGAGACAAGACAGACTACAAAATAAAACAGGAAACAAGCACAATACAGAACAGAAACCGACTACAAAAATAATACACACCACAAAATACCAAAACCCTGACACCTCTCCTCTTCTTTTTCTCATATTTCCTCTCCTCCTTTTTTCCTGTCCTCTCCTCTACCATATTTTCCTTTCCTGTTTCTTACCCTCTCTTCTCATCATCTTTTTATTTCTTTTCCTCTCCTCTCTTCCCCTATCCTCTTCTCTCCACTCCTTATTTCCTCTCTTGTCCTGTCTTCTCTTTTTTCTCATTTCTTCTCCTCTATTTCCTCTCCTCCACTATCCTTTTTTCTGTCCTGTCTTGTTTTTCTTCTCTTTTTTCTCCCCCTTTCCTGTTCTCTTCTCAACCCGGTCTTATTGTGTCTTCAACTCTCCGTCCCCCCCACCCCATCTATCCCTGTTTGCTCTACTTTTCTTTCTTCTCCACTCTTCTTTTTCTATTTCCTCTCATCCTCCTCTCCCCTGCCCTCTTCTCCTCTCCATTCTTGTATGCCATCCTCTCTTTGTCTCAGCCCTCCACTTCTCCTGTCTCATTTTCCCTTTCATTTTTTCCACCTCTCCTCTTTTTAATCTCTTTCCCTCTTTTCTTCTCTATTTCTTTTCTCTCCTCTCCTTCCCTCTTTCTCTCTGTCCTCTCCTTACCGTTTACTCTCCTCTCACCTCTTTCTTCCTCCCACTCTCTCTCTCTCTTTCTCTCTTTCGTAGTGCCCTCCTCTCCTTCATTTCTCCTCTCTAACTTATCCTCTCGTCTCCCGGTCTTTTTCCTCCCCATCTTTGTTCTCCTGTCCTCCTCTCCTCTTTTCACCCCTCCTCTTTCCTCCCATCTTCTGTCTTCTTCTCCTCGCCTCTCGTCCTCTTTCCCTTCCTCTCATCACCCCTGTATCTTAGCTCTTTCCCTTTCTCCCACTTTCTTGTAGTGTCCTCCTCTCCTGTCCAATACCTGCCTTTCATCTTCCTCTCCATCATCCACCACTCCCCCTTTCTCTCTCTCTCTCTCTATCCTTTCTTAAAATCCTGTCCTTTACTCTCTCAAACCAGCTTCTTTTCCTTCAAACAAACCTTCCTCTCTCCCCCTCTCCTCTCCACGCATCTCCTACTCTTTCCTTTCATCTCTCCACTCTATTAGGTTCTCTCCTCTCTCTTTCTCTCTCTCTCTCTCTCTCCCTCCCCTCCTCTCTTCTCTTTTCCAGCAGTGGAGGTTCAGTGAACAGCGGCGGCGGCGGCAGCAGCAGCAGTGTCAGTCAGCACGGCAACGACTCGCAAAAAAACTAAGGACCTTTTTATTTTTCTCACCTCTTTCTGTTTTTTTTTTTTTTTCATTGCTTCCTCCTCCTCCTCCTCCTCCTCCTCCTCTTCCTCTTCTCCTCTCTCCTTCCCATTCAGTCATTTCTTCTCTACTTTTCAGTCCTGTCTTTCTGCCACATTGCGCTCTTTCGGAGTGCAGCAGTATGAGGGTACCATGCATCACAAATAGGGTTTCAGTCCTTGCTCCAACTAGAGCATGTAGCCATATGCTTTCTTCATTTTCCTGCATCTCATTGAAAATAAGTAGGCCATCAGTCTTGTACCTTAAATACAGTATATCAACCTCTGGGCTCAGATGTGCTTATGAAGGGATATTTTAAAAAGGTATGAATTTTTCTTTTTAATCCTAACTTAAATCATGCAAATCCCTCTTTCAGTGGCAGACATGTTGCAGCAGGAGATGAAGCTGTTTGTTTTTAGGTACAATACGATGAAATATTGACCACAGCGGTGGTGCTGGGGGAGGATTTTGAGACATGCATGGTATTTTGAGAGAGATTAAAAATCCGATATTTTGAAGCTGGTGAGGTTATTATTGGTCGCTCTCCTACTGTAACCAAAGAGACAGCTTTTGGTGTTCATTTTTTTTGCAGATTCTTTCACTCGCTTCACTCTCCCTTTTTTCTCTCACTCCTTTTTTCAGTTTTGTACTTTGTTATTTTCTCACTGGCTGGCATTTGAAAAAGACAATCTGTCGGCAGTGAAGGCACCGGAGTTAAAACAAAAATGGGGATCATAATGTCCGACATTTAAACCAGGATGGACTTATCGGATGTATTGACGCCTGTAATGGCCACGGTGCTGGCCACTTTGCCACCAAACTCTTCTTTGGAGAATATCAACCAGACCTCGCCACCTTCCTCGTCGAGATCCACTCCCCTGCCTCCTCACTCGCGGGTGGCGTCGATGTTCATCGTGCTGGTGGTCACGGTCATCATACTGGGGACCGTGGTGGGGAACGTGCTGGTTGTCGTGGCGGTTTTCACCAGCCGAGCCCTGAGGCCGCCTCAAAACCTCTTCCTGGTGTCTCTGGCTTCGGCCGACATACTGGTGGCGACGCTGGTCATCCCCTTCTCTTTGGCGAACGAGGTGAGGAAACGGACTCTACATTTGCAGCTGGTATTCCAACACATCCTCACTCCCATGGCGTAAAATACGGACACTTGGTCAGGTGCCTTTGGCGTTGTCATTGACGCTAGCGTCATATCTAAAACGCGCTGGGTCGGGACTATTGGCGTCACTTTTGACACAGGTTAAAGCAATACTAGAGAGTTTTTCCCGCTTCGGTCCCCCTACAGGTTGGAAGCGGAATTGTCCATTACATTACATTATGCAAATTTTCTCAGATCGGGTAGCAGATATGTAGTTCGAATGAACTGGACAATGTAATGTAATGGACAGTTCCACTTCCAACCTGTAGGGGGACCGAAGCGGGAAAAGTTCTCTTGTGTTGCTTTAAGGAAAAGATTGTGGGTGGGCTTATAAAAGGTACGTTTATGTGACATGCGGGACATGAACGGGACAGTTGGGTTTAGGAAAAGAAGAATGGGACAGTTGGGTTTAGGAAAAGAAGAATGGGACAGTTGGGTTTAGGAAAAGATCGTGGGTGGGGTTGTAAAATGAACGTTTCAGTGACACGCGGGACACAAACCTCGGTCTACGTCATCTTAAAGTGCCGCGGAGCTGCTGCTCTGCCCGGTGCTCTGCCCGGTGAGTCCCATACATACTTTGAAGGGTGTTTTTTGCATCGTATCTGACCCTGAAAGCCAATGACCAAGCGTCCGTATTTTACAAGTTGAGAGTGAGAACGGGTTGGGTATTCACATGCAATCTGTACCTGGAGATCTTTTCTGAAGACATGTTAATAGAGGTGTAAACGCAGATAGAACACATTGGTTCATCTGGAAGATCAAATGTCATCTAGATCTGCGAGAGACTGTTATGATCATTGTTAAGAAAAACTAACTTAAATCTTGTGTTGTCTTCGGGACAAATTTGACCCGTTTTCTTAATATATCAGAAGTATGGGTTTCTTACTTTCATTGAATTTTGGGTGTTCTATTCAATTTTTTAGCATTTTAATTTTTTTTTTTAAATGTTTCGAAAAAGTATCCCAACTGAACGTTGACCCTTCTATCCTTCCTCTAATATTAGTCTAAATAATTCATAATTTCTGCTTTTTTAACTCAAGAATTAGGTATAATTTCCTATAACTGAGGTTTATTGATCATGAATTCCAAAAATAAGTAATAAGTGTAAAACTAGTAATAAGTTAGTGTTGGTGGTGTTTATGGTAGGGAAAAGAAGCGTTAAACGTCAAAAAAGCACCAAAAGTGTCGAAAAAGAGAAAAAAAACATCAGAAAAAGTGTTGAGGACAATGCATGGTCGAATGGAACACAACACAAGGGTTAAGATTAGAGATGGCCCGATACCATTTTTTGCTTCCCGATACAGATTCTGATACCCTGAACCTGCGTATCAGCCGATACAGAGTACTGATCAGATACCAGTGTGTCATATATTTTATTATGTTTTAACAGCTGTATACTACTATCCCTGTATGATGATATGATGTATAACAGCTGTATACTACTATCTCTGTATGATGATATGATGTATAACAGCTGTATACTACTATCTCTGTATGATGATATGATGTATAACAGCTGTATACTACTATCCCTGTATGGATGTGATATGATTTCTATCTTTGTTGTCAGTCTGGCTCAGGTTAAACTCTTTGTGAAAAATGAACAAACACAAACAATGAACGCCACAGAACTTTCTTTTATTATGCAGTTTGACAGTCAGTTATAACGGAAAAAGAACATAAATAAACTACTTTAACGTAGATTTTCTTTAGGGCTTTATTACGTGGTATCGGATCGGTGCATAAACTCCAGTACTTCCCGATACCGATACCAGCGTTTTAGGCAGTATCGGAGCCGATACCGATACTGGTATCGGAACATCTCTAGTTAAGATAAACCAAAGTATTGGAGAAATTTGACTCGATAATTACGCTGCAGTAGATAGAAAGTTAAAGAATTGCCAAAAGCTCACATAGACCAGGAATTTCTTTCATCAAGACATGTCAGTCAAAACCGTAAACCTGCTGTTGGCGCAACAAGCTAAGTCAGAATTAGCAAAATCATGTTTATACTCACACAAGACACCGTGGCGTTGGCCTTAGTAGATGGAGATGGCACAGAGACGTTAATGCTTAACGCATTGTTCGTTGCAGTATTCTCTGAACGGTGAGTTGTGTTTTTTTTTTTTACTTCACGAACATCACGTTCAGCGTCACGTGTGTAACCTTTAGGAAGTGAAGGAATCGACGTTCTCTGGTTTAGATAGGAGTGCAGCCGCAGCCCATTCAGCCCACACAAACTCTCGATGGCCAATCCATTCCTGTGTATAAGGGTGTTCCCTCTCTGATTTTCTGCACCCAGTAATAACATTGATTTTCTTCAGCCATTTATACTTGGAATCTACCTGCAGCTTCTTCTGTGTTGCATTAGACATCAGACACTTCTCATGTCTGTGACTGTTTTCTGTCTGCTGTAGATGAACTCTGGTACTTGGAGTTCATCAAGGTTGCTCTTCCATAAGTTTTTATTGCTAGACGTTTTTTGTTCACAACACAGGCCGTCTGGTGACTGTGGGTCATATGAGGAGAGTCATCATATAAATTGCTCTGACAAACCGAAGAAAAAAAACAGACATTTCCACTGCAGTAACATTTAGACTCATTACTTCTAACTTCATTAGGAAGTGAAGGAATGTCCGATTTTAATCCAAACCATGATCTTTTTCAAAACATTGTTTTGTGCCTAAACATAACTAAACTCCGACCATTTCACAACGTAAAAGATGTGTTTAAAATCGCGACCTTTACGTTCAAAATAGCGATCGACGTTCTCTGACTTAGATATGAGGCCATATTTCCACTGCTGCTAGGGGCGCCGTTTTATGAAACGTTCCTGTGGTTCTTATTAGACGATAGGAACGAACGACCGATATCGTTGTATAGTTTGGAGGACTTGTTGGAGATGATTGTCTGCCTTTCGATTTTAAGAAAGAGTTTTCCATGAGCCCGTTTTTTTTTACTTTGACAAAGAGATTTTTTTCGACACCCTCCAGGAAAATGCTTCTTCTTTTCCCAGTATGGTGGCTCTTTTACCACAAATGTAAGGCTGTTTGACTCCCTGTGGGCTGTACAGGAAGAATCACATGAAGATGTTTGTACAGGTGAACCTGCTCGGACAGTCTTCCTAGCCGACCATGTTGCAATGGGAAGCGCAGCGCGCCCCAAGTTACAAAAATTCAGAAGTGCATGACCACGTGCCGCAACAACTTGCAGAGCCTTCGTGCTGTACGGGAAATAAGTTTCTGCGTACCTTGCGCCGGGAATACACCGCCGACCATAAACCCACCTTAACTCCACCTCTTCCTGCCACCTCAACAAGTCAAGCTCTACTTGTGCAAAGGAAAAATAAGTAGAACCCATAAATCAGCAGTGCTTTTCTTGACCTAGGATCCAATCAGATTTTTTTTTTTGGGGACCAAATCAAGATGACAAGAATGCTTATCAATGGCACACATATTCATTCAACTATAACCATAACACCAGATACTGACTGGTTTTTGAAATGTGGATAAATCAGAAAGTAGTAGTAGTACTATGTTTGCAAGTGCCTTAGCTTGCTAAAAAATAACTAACATTATCTTACTAACAGCTAACTTGTCCTCTCTGGTAGACAAAAGGTGCTACGATTAAAAATACAAATTAAATTCAGCCAAATAATGTTCGGGCTGCAGCAAATAATTTCTTTCATAAATTAATATTCTACAGATTTGTTAGTCATGCTGGAGCAGGCTGTTATCATTCTCATTCGACGTGCAGGGCTGCCTCTAAAGGCTTGATTATACTCCCAAATGGACGCCAACACGGACAGCTACGGACACCACGGAAACATACTAGTTATGTTTATACTATCTGTAGCCTATACACCTTCGACACATGCACAGTAGATTGCTACATTACCACTTGTAACAGAGTAGTTGTAGAGGACGTGGACATCTGCACAGATAACAGAATCCTCATGCACTCGCGGGGGCCACGTACGTAAGTTAACATACCTATTTTTAGCCCAAACCACAATCTTTTCCCAAACCTAACCAAGTAGTTTTGTTACTTAAACAGGTTCTGCTTGCGCAGGCGCAATTATTGTTTGTGTTGCTGGACATTAGTAGGATAACGCACGAAAAATTGTGCATAACTTTTCATAAAATATTTTACGAACCGTTAAATAAGGATACGTTGGCTGGTGGCACGGCTGGAGTAAGGGCAACATCCGTCTGTCGTTCCTCTACTTTCGTCCAGACTAAAATATCTCGACAACCCTTGGATGGATTTCCATGAAATGTTGTACATAAATGAAAGGTCACTGGATCATCATACTATGTCCGTTGTCCTCTATCACGTGTGGCCACGTGGAGCAGATACGTTACGTATTACAGAACGTATTACGTAGGTAGGTTAGAGGTTGCGCAGTGAGGGGAATAACATTTAGCTCATCAGACATTTTCTTAGAAATAAAGATTATTCACGAGTCCCGCATCTCAAGTCCGACTCGAGTCTGAGAGTCTTTTTAGAACAAGTCTCAAGTAAAGTCTGAAGTCACTCTGTGTGCAACTTAAGTGAGACTCGAGTCCGATTCTCAAACTCGAGACCCAATCTCTGATAGTTTGTCCAGCCTTCCTCTTAACCTCGTTTCGCAAAACCAGAATGAGAATTAAATTCCCCAGAAAGGCAAATGCAGCATCCAAAGAAAGTCCGATATTTACTTTTTTATCACCTACCAGAGAGAAAGAAGAGGTAATTCTGGGACTTTTCACTTTGACTGCAGAGCACACGCTGTGGAGGAACATGATGGATATTTTACAGTCTTGCAGCTGTGAAAAGACTGTCGGCTTAAATTATTTCCGAGAGCGCTGATAGGAAACTCACTGAGAGGTTTTCCTACAAACTAACTACAGTTACTACAACCTACAACACAACAACTACAACCTGGCAGTAATGAGATATTGACTGAATTGTTCATTTAAAGACGAAATGACCTTTAAGGCGCCTCGCTAAAGGCCACTTTCTATTCCTCTGTAGGTCATTACCGGTGCTTAAAGCTTTAGTGCGTAACTTTTTGAACGTCCGTTACATTCAAGCCGTTGCCAAATGAGTTGCTACAAAGCTAATTAAGACTATCAGCTCCACACAACTCTCTCTGTATTTCTCAGTATGGCTATGTTCAGAAACTGGTGTGGTCCAGCGACTTTGCGTGCAGAAAATCGAGCGAAGATTACCTCTTCTGAAGAGTCCATCATGTTTTTTTAATCCTCCGTGTCCTCCTTGGCTACTAGCAACTGTGTGGGGGTCACGGAAAACTTGCATCATGTGGACGGGTTGACAGTGTTGTTGTCAGTACTTAGAATTCCTCATAGGGGTGACAGAAACTATACGCACTATAGCTTTAAATTATCATTAACATATTTCAATTTGGTTTCTCCTCTTTCCAGGTCATGGGCTACTGGTATTTTGGATCCACCTGGTGCTCCTTCTACCTGGCTCTGGATGTCCTCTTCTGCACTTCCTCCATCGTTCACCTCTGCGCCATCAGCCTCGACCGCTACTGGTCGGTCACTAAAGCCGTCAGCTACAACCGCAAACGGACGCCCAAACGGATTAAAGCGATGATCAGCATCGTGTGGTTCATATCTATAGTCATCTCCTCGCCGCCGCTCCTCATGACGCAGAAGGAGGACGTTTTGGGGACGGAGGAGGAGGACAGCGACACACAGAGGCAGGAGTGTAATCTCAACAACCAGACGTGGTACATCCTCTCCTCCTGCATCGTGTCCTTCTTCGCCCCGGGCGTCATCATGATCCTTGTGTATTGCAAGATCTACCGCGTTGCCAAGCAGCGGGCCTCCACCGTGTTTGTGGCGAAGAACGCGGTGGAGCGGCAGACGTCGCAGTCCGAGACCTGTTTTGAAGGCACTGCCAGGACTTGCCAAAGAAAGGATACTGGTTGCGGTAAATCCCAGTATGAGCTGGAGAGCCCACGGCCCGCCAACCGACACAGCTCTTCCAACATAGACAGCAAAAGCAGCAGCCACAGGGGGGGAGAGCTGGACGATATCGACTTGGAGGAGAGGAGCTGCGACGCCGACATAAAAACATCCTCCTCGTTTTCCCTGGCTCTTCGCTTCCCAAGGAGATCCGGCGAAAGTGTGAAAAAAGAGGAGCGGATGGATGCAGAGGGGCCGTCAAACAGATTGAAGCCTCCCCCTCTTCCTCCTCCATCCTGCGCCTCCATATCATGGGCATCATCCGAGAACTGCTCCCACCACTACCTCCTCCCGTCTCCGGTGCCTCTCCGCAGCAGGCAGATGTCTCAGTCCAAAAACAAAGTGGCACAGATGAGGGAGAAGCGCTTCACGTTTGTTCTGGCGGTGGTGATGGGGGTCTTTGTCCTGTGCTGGTTCCCTTTCTTCTTCACTTACAGTCTCCACGCCGTGTGCAGAGAGAGCTGTACGATCCCTGATACACTCTTCGACCTGTTTTTCTGGATCGGATACTGCAATAGCTGCCTGAACCCCATCATATACACCATCTTTAACCGAGACTTCAGGAGGGCCTTCAAAAAGATTTTATTTCACACTCATAAACGAAAATAAGGGGTGTGTGTGTGTGTGTGTGTGTGTGTGTGTGTGTGTGTGTGTGTGTGTGTGTGTGTGTCTGTCTGTCTGTCTGTCTGTCTGTCTGTCTGTCTGTCTGTCTGTGTGTGTGTGTGTTTGGCCTCACACTGAAACTATGGATTGCCGATTCTTTCAATATTAAATAAATGCATAAATAAACATGCCTATGAAATACATCCTGAAATAACTACATTAGGCAATACATACAGTATATAAATAAATGTAAATATATAAATGAGTCAATATAGATTAATAAATGAATTTTTTTATTTTTATTTCAAGGGACCTTTTTAAATACATCCAGAAGGAAATAAATAAATGTAAAACCTGTTTCTTTTTTTATTTTTTGAACTATATCGACTAATTTATATATCTATATTTACATTTATTTACACATACAGTATGTTTCTATATTGCCTCATTTATTTCAGGATGTATTTCATGGGCATATTTGTTTATGTATTTATTTATTCATTTATTTAATATTGAATAAAAATGGCATTCCATATGAAAAAGACACACAATCAAACACAAATGTGGATGCACACAGTTGTAATCCTGTTTTCCACTGTGCTGTCATACTGACATTAAAGGGCTTGCCATACAGCCTGCGTGTTGATTTATTATTCAACTATTTATTAATTTATTAAAAAAAACACTCAAGATGATTATGACACATGGATACTGTGAGTGCAAGTGTTTCCAACGCTGTGTCACTGATGCAATAACAGTTCAACATTGCATGAATTTCAAAGTTTATAGCGGGAAATGGCCGCAGGGCTATGAACTACGTCCCAGCGGAGATGTCTGCACTGTAGCAAGCACGCTGACTGCCAACCTCATGTTGACACAAAGGTAAATTTATAGGGAACTGAGAAAAAAACGCTTTAAAAAACACACAATGAGTTCTGTGCCTCAGAGTAATTAAACACCAGCAGCACCCAAAGTTTAAACTTTAACTTCAAGTAGACATAAAGACCAGAAATGCCGAATGAAAGTTAGCAGTTTTTCACGAAGCAGCAATGTTCTGTTGACACTGCACAGCTCGGGGGCAAAGACATTAAAAATGAATGTGCAGCTAGCAGATGGGCTGAGCCGCTGTACACAAAAAGAGAGAGGACAAAAGAGAAAGAACAAAAAAGAGAGAGCGTACTATACCCGAGCCTCTGAATACATATAATAAACCCCATGCTCATACAACAAAAGCTATAATTATGCTCTGAAGCTCAGGATGACATAACTGTACCGGCCGCTGTGGGCTCTTTCTGGGCCAAGTGCTGAACCCTAACCTGTAAAACACTAGACGCAACACTTCAAGACAACTAAGCATAAATACTTTTTAATTTAATAATTTCATGTAGATTGTGGAAATTGTGTATTATGTTGCTTTTAATTCGGAAATATAATCAGGCGAGATTTAATATCTTCAAACACAAAGTACAGATACGAGTGTCAGCGGCAGAAGGCGCGACAAGCCCAAGGCCACGAGCGTTGTTACATCCTTCTGGTTGCCATGCAACTCAGATTTTAACAAACACTCAAGCTGCATATAGTTAACTATCTCACCTGAAGCTTGTCTCGATTTGCCAGACCTTACTCCACAGCGCTGTGGAGTAAGGTCTAGCTACACCACAGACACATTGTGGGATAGGTTAAAAACGCTCTGTGTTGTTTGCATTTCTTTAAACCAATCATCTTGGGCGGCGCTAAGCTCCGGCATAGCGACGGTTGCTCTGCAAAATGGTCATGGGAAGGAACTTGTTTTGGTGGAACATTTGCACTCCGCAAAAGAAAACGCCACGTACAATATAAAATATATATAAAATATATAAAAAGTCAACTGTTCACACAATACAGTAACGTGAGCTATTTAAATTGGCAGACTTGGGGACTATTTGGCAGTCCCCAATTGGCTGATTGACATCAGTTGTTTGCAATAAGTTTCACAATGATTGGCTCATTAACTGCTAAGTGGCTAGTAACAGCCAATCGTATCCGTGGTTGTCAATCAGTCGTCGGTGCAGGTGCTGCAGGACAGCCGCCCAGTTTTCCTGTCTGTTGTCGGAGCGAGACCACTCTGTCAAAGGACTATTCCCAGGATTTCAGCTCACTATTATGTCGCTGTTATGTTGTCAAGACTAAGTACTCAGCTCTTTTACATAATTAAAAAGAAGTAATACCACGTGCAGAATACTCTGTTTCAAGTAAAAGTCCCTCATTAAAAACATTACTTAAGAATTAGCATCAAAATATACTTAAAGGAACTAGGGAGGGGCATAGGAAACTAGGTAATAGCTATAAATGCTGTGATGCTGTACACTGAAGATTTGTTGCCCAAATGTCTATGTCGTAGCATCTGTCCCTATTCAAATAAACATGAAATGAAAAATGAAGTACCAAATGTTAAAGTACTCATTATGGAGAATTTCATTTCAGAATAATATTTATTATATAATTGGACTATCTTTATTGGTATATCATTGTATCACTTTAATGTTGAAGTTGGTAAATGTGGAGTTAATTGTACATGCTGTATATGCTTTTACATATACTATTTCATATAAGTAACTAAAGCTGTCAGACAAATGTAGTGGAGTTCAAAGTAAAAAATTTCCCTCAGGGATCTAGTGGAGAAGAAGTATAAAGTTGCATTATGTGGAAACAGGAAGGTACAAGTACCTCAAAATTATTCTGATTCCCCCTCTCGGTTTGAAGTTGTTTTTTTATTTACTCCTGTATGCTATTTAGCGGTTCAAGAGGATACTCATTGGTTGAGTAAGGGTTAATGCCCGACGAGGTGTCCATTGTCAGGTATTTATGGACAACGGCGAGGCGGGAACCGTCCGACGCGCTTACCGTTACCGTTACAGATAGAAACAACAGGCACACCTATCATCAGAATAAGTAAAAAGTAAAGTATTCCTTAACTTGCAATCATTTGAGTCTGGCTGTCTGGAACTCATTTAATTATCTTTTTTAAAACTGAGCTTTATCACCATGTACAAGAGTTCACATCTTTGAGCCCAAATAAATACTGAGCGCCCGGAGAAGCTCTGTCATGCAAATGATTTAAAAAGCATCAATGTTATGTTTCCCAACCCTGAAACGGTCCTTGTTGTGCTCTCATTTGAATGCATGTACGTGCTGGTTATTCTAAAATCTGCCAGTTGCTTGGCTTGTTGGTTTGGAGGCTCACAGGCCACAGTGACTACGTATACATGCACATATTATTCTGGGTCTTGCCCTTATTCTGAAAAAGACAATACTCCGACTAAGCTGTTTACATGGTTAGTGAAATGAATATTCCAATAATATTCCTGTTTACGTGCCGTGCAAAACAGGACTTCTTCAAAGTCGGACCGTGCGAACACTGCCTCCCTCTTCCTTTCCTTTTTGAAAAGGTCGCCGTTGTAATGTTTGCGCTAGTCTACATCAACGGATGTACATTTTCAGGATAATTTCCGCACATTCCGCTCTGTGTGTTGCCGTTCTCAAACTCTGTTTCTGTGAACAACAAACTTCGAGCTAGCAAGCTACACGCTGAAAATAGCAAGTTTTGAAGTAAATTGTGAACAAGGTAGGCCTGCTTGTTTCTTTCAGGGAATGATTGTAAAGATTTAGAAAAAATATTTTTACGGCATTTCCTCTCTAACTGGGACGTTTTGGGACCGATTGGTGGGATTGCTGTGGACAAAGTACACATGGAGATATACTGGTAAGAGCAAATGATGTTTACCATGTATCCAGCTAATTTAAAAAGTTCACGTTACTGTATTGTGTGAACAGTTAACTTCATTTAATATTGCATGAAACGGAGGGGTTTGACCTCCCACAATTTAACTGCTTGAGGCGGCAGATACGGACTTGGCTCCGGTCAAAGAATCAGGCTCCAGAGGAAGTATGTCTGGTTAACAGTGTTGTGATGAGCGAGGAATTGTGGACCCAAATGCAGGGAGAGCAGGCAGGCAGGAGCAGGTTCAAACTGAGGATTTATTAACTAAAGGCGGCAGTACAGAGACTGGAAAACACTAAGAAAACTACAAAAAGAAGCACAAGGCTGGTACAAACTGACAAAGTAAAAACAAACCAAACGAGGAACACAAACTCGCGCAGAATGGGGCAACAGGCACAAACGGAAGCAAACTGACAGCACGAGGACACAAACTGATACAAAACACTCAAGGGGAAACACAGAGGCTAAATACACTAGGAAACGAGCAAACCAGGAACAGGTGAGACAACAGGTGAAACACATCAGGGTGGGGCAGGACAATCAGACAAGGCGGGAAAACAGAAAGTAAAACTAGACAAGACAAGACAGAAAACAGACTATCAAAATAAAACAGGAAACAGAAAAAGCAGACAGAAAACATGACATCAACTAAACACAGAAACTTGACACAAAACTAAACACAAGGGAGGACAGAGAACACAGGAAAAACATACACAATTCAGAATAAACACAAAAACCGGAAACCTACAAAACAGGGGCATAATTATACAGAATAAAATATACAACAACAGAACATACACAAATGAACAATACAGACAACAGAAAAGTACAAAACCATCACAAACAGAGCTTTATCTTGAGGGGGTCAGCCCTATGTTCCCATAGCCCAATGGTCCCACAGCCCTATGTTCCCACATTTCTAAGAATTTTTTTTCACTGAAAATTAGGCCGTCTGTTCCCACAGCCTTTTGTTCCCACAGCCCTACGTTCCCACATTTCTAAGATTTTTCTTAAAATTAGGCCCTATGTTAGGGTTAGGGTTACATTCCATCTGTAGTCCATTGCTACTGGATAATAGGTAGGTGTAATTGGCTACCAAATAGGGAGAAAGGGGGATAAAATCTGATACAAATTTATGAAAAAGAAAATGTGGGAACATAGGGCTTAATTTTGGAAAAATATATTAGAAATGTGGGAACATAGGCCTGTGGGAACATAGGCATGCTCCCATTTTGAGTTGCATTTGTTGTTGTTTGTGTTCTACAAGAAAGTAGTTTACTTTATCATTGGCAGTATAATGATGCCAATGATAAAGGAGCTATACTAATAATTATGAATGTTATAGGAATTTACAGTGGTTAATATAATTACTAACTGAACTAAAAGCAGCAGCTATAAACTTACAGTGCACAATAATATTAGCTGTAGCTGTTACCAATGTTACAAGTAGGCTACAGACATAGAGCCAGGGTTCAAAATTAACTTTTTTGTCCACCAGCCAAATGGCTAGTGAATGTTCAAATTTTACCAGCCACTCAAAGGATTGTTTTTTGGCTGGTGAGTGAAGCAAATCTACCAGCCAATTGCATATTTTACCAGCATTTGGCTGGTAGATGGTGCTAATTTGGAACCCTGCATAGAGCGTTTAATAAATTACGAGGTGATTGAAAGCACTTAGCCTACAGAGCACAGACACTGAGATTCACTTCACAATAACCTCCTACATTCTATTATAAAAGTTAACTTTAACATATAGAGGGTTTTCATGACGCGTCATCAGACCCGAAGTCGCCATGTTGGAGGTACTCCACATCACAACAAAGCACAGGCACTGAAGTAGATCCCGAACGGCGTCAAGGAAAATGGTTAATTATTGCCGTGTTTTAGGTTGTACCAATAGGTCAGACCGAGGAAAAACATTTGGAATATTATCGACTTCCAAAAGTTATTAAAAACCAGGGAGAGGAATGCCAGAAGTTATCAGAGGAAAGGAGGCGCTTGTGGTTGGCAAAGCTCAACCAGGATCTACGAGGGAAAACTCTGTCTTGTTCGGTCTTTGAAATGAAAAAAAAAACTATTGATAGTCACTTGGCTACACCTTGAGTATCACAATGATATCATACAGTTAAGGTTAGGTTGATTAAAGACGTTATTGGATTACTTACTTTGGCCTTCACAACACAACGGTCGTTAATGACTATGGCGTTATGTGTCACATTCCTGAGCGAGTAATTGTATGTTTTGAGCACAGAGAACTATATTTTGCAAGCGCATTACATTGCATTTTGAACAGAAATGTACACTCGCAAAAAATAATTCAGTTTGAGTAAACAAAAACCTATTTCGTGCCTTTATGTCTTTCTCTGCTCGCAGGTAGACGCTGCTGCGCTCCGGTCATGTCTCCCTCGCTCTCAACCTCTTCTCTCTACGAGCTCAACTCTAGACACGCTCGCTCAGATTTTCACAGCGTTACAACCATGGATGTATTAAGAGAACTGGATACAATGTTCGGCGGGAAGCCCCGTACGTTCCAATGAGAGTGCTCAAAAGCGCATAAAGCAAACATGGAGCTCGGCTCTTCCGCATTGTTGGCCCATAATGCTGGTTGGCTCACGATGGGCATGCGCACTAGCAACAATTTGTTTGCGTTGTCGTAGCAACCGGTAGCAACATTCATGAGCTTCTCTGTCGTGTCTCTTACAAGTGGCGAACTCATGAACTCGCCGTTTTCATTGTCTAAAATATCCACTAACGCTAAACACTGTTTTCGTTGTTCCCTATCGTTTACATGCTTAGCTAAATAAACAATAGATGTATTTAGCTAGACAACCAAGGAGATTTAATAATTATGTTGTGCTACTAGCTAGCTACCTACTAACTAGCGCTAGCTAGCTGTTAGCCTGCAGTTTCGTGAACAAAGCTCATCCATGGCTTCAGCTCTCATCCACGTTACAAGCTTTACAGCATACAGCCCTCGGATGTATCATAAGAGAGAACCAAGGCGATGTAATCACTATGTCTGTAGTAACGTTATGTAGGCATATAGCTAGCTATGTACAGATCTTAATACAGCCATGCTAGCTACCCCTGATGTTAGCAACTAGCTAGCTAGCCGATAGCCCGCCAGTTTGGGAAACGCTAATGACGTTACATCCACGTAGCTAACAGGCTTTACAGCAGCTACACACATCCCTGGGATGTATCATGACTTCATAAGATAATACCATGGACGTATTCATAGAACACATGGTGAATTACAACCATTAGCTATATCCATTATTACAGCTAGCTACATGAGCTAGGGAGAACAGTCATGTGAGCGGGCGGGCGCAGTCCCGCGGCTCTGCTCGCGTCCACTATGCGCGTTCATCATGCCAAATTTAATAATTCTGGATTCGCTTCTAGTGAATGTTAAAAATGTTAAAAATGTAACGTTTTAAACAAGGACCCTTTCAGTGTTCGGGCTGGTAAGTTGATATACCCAGAAACAAATTATCCACTGAAATATAGACGTTTCTTTCGCCATGCAAAGTCTATGTGAAAAGTCTTTCTGGGCCATGGGGTGCAGTACCACCGTTATCCGCTAAGCCCATGGTGGCTTTTAGACTTGGCACTCTTCCTGGGGGCTTGGTTACAAGTGTGCCACAAAACCAACCAATCGCAGAATCAAAAGGTCAATTCTGATTGGCTGTTCGTCTCCAATTAGATCGCAAGTAGCTGGAAAGACATCTACAGGGAAACAGTCTTTGACGCAACACCTGCCGTGATGCCCCAGCAAGGGGTATCTCTGCTGTAGCCAGTGAATACTTGGAAAGATTGTGGAGCAGCTTAACTAATTAAAATAATTGAATTATGATTGATTTAAAACAATATATCAGCTAAAACAGCTCAACGCATATGTTTAAACATATAGCGAAGTAATCAATGGTAGAAATAAACAGCTAAAAATGGCCTACTGACTTAGCTAACAGTTGAAATGATTAGCTAAAAGTAATGGATGAATTTTGAAACATTAACCACACTTGTACAAGGCCTAGCTAGCTAGTAGAATTTCTGACCAAACCAACCTAAATGTTTACAGTTCAATTGCATGAAAATGTAAGAATATTCACTTTAATATGATAAATAGTGTGAACACATTGGGAATTGATAGGGCGGGGTATGTGAGTTTATATGACAGGGCTGTGGGGGTAACTCAGACCAGAAGGGTTGGAAAGCACTGATCTACAGTATTTTATATTATTGACCGACCGGTATATTACAGACATGCCTTAGTTGTGTTAATCACAATACCGTTGTTTGAATTACATATCTCTGTGTGACTAACGTCATCCTTCACAAGTAATCTAACATTAGCCCAGCATGGATAAAGTCTATGCATCCAAGTATTCATCCGAACACATCTAAAACGTCACAATCCAGCCACTTGTAAGAAGTTTGTAATACTGGTTACATAGTTATCGTGTTTTATTAACCTTAATTCTGTTTGCCAAGGCTATATTTTATTGGCTTGCAAAGTAGCTATCCGTTGTAACGCTAACGTTAGCTAACTAATTTATGTCAAAAAGCAGTAGCTAACTAATGTTACTGCCAAGATATGGTTTCATTGTAAGACAGCGTAAACACATGACAACACTTGACGAGTCTTACAACACCTCTCTGGTCTCTAGTGAAATCATATCTTGGCAGTAGTTAGCTAACGTTTCTGCTTTTTGAGATAAATTAGCGTTAGCAACGGATAGCTCCTTCGCAAGCTAATATAGCAACATAATTCAGGTTAATAAAATACGGTAATGTAACCAAATTATTAAAAACTACTTAGCTACATGTGGCTATAGTGTGACAGGTCTACTGCTGTTCAGTCTCGCATTGCGAGACCTAGCTAACTTAGCTAGTTACAGTGCTGCAAGGCCTGTTCAGATGGCATGTCGCTGCAGTGTGTGAGCTAGCTAGACTGCTTGTGAAGGATGAGTCAAACTAACGTTAAACACACAAGGAGATATAAGTCAAACAAAACAATGGCATTATAGTACACACAAATATTAATAATAATTTTTACTGTTTATTGATCCCCAGTGGGGAAATTACAATTTACACTCTGTTTGTTAGAAATCACTACACACAGGCCTGAAATACACACACATGCTCAGGACCTATTCATGCACAAATGGAGAGATGTCAGAGTGAGTGGGCTGCCAGTGCTGGACCAGCGCCCTGAGCGGTTGGAGGGGGGGTACGGTGCCTTGCTCAAGAGCACCTGGCAGTGCCCAGGAGTTGAACTGGCATCTCTCCAGCTACCAATCCACACTCTGTACTTTGGTCCGTACTGGGACTTGAACCAGCGACCCTCCGGTTCCCAACCCAAGTCCCTACGGACTGAACTACTGCCACCCCATTAAGACATTTCTGTGATATAAGTCAATAATACAAAATACTGACCGAAATGTGTTTTAATACAGTAACATTAGTCAAACAGCTCCACTGTAGTCAGTATTTGCTGTACCAACAGGTGTTAACTGAAAAAGACTTTTTTGTTTCCTGCTACTTGCGATCTAATTGGAGACAAACAGCCAATCAGAATTGACCTTTTGATTCTGCGATTGGTTGGTTTTGTGGTACACTTGTAACGCTGTGAAAATCTGAGCGAGCGTGTCTAGAGTTGAGCGCGTAGAGAGAAGAGGTTGAGAGCGAGGGAGACATGACCGGAGCGCAGCAGCGTCTACCTGCGAGCACAGAAAGACATGCAAATACATTTATTGTGCACGAAATAGGTTTTTGTTTACTCAAACTGAATTATTTTTGCGAGTGTACATTTCTGTTCAAAATGCAATGTAATGCGCTTGCAAAATATAGTTCTCTGTGCTCAAAACATAGAATTACTCGCTCAGGAATGTGACATATATAACGCCATAAATGACTTGGTACTGCGTCTCCCTCACCCATCCACACACCATCTGGTTATACTAAGCCTCCAAACTTTTGTAGGATTTAAGTTCTTCCGCTGTGTATGGGCTTGGCGAGAAAACCAGGTAGTTGACTATATCGGGATATGCAACTGAAGGAAGAATCACCGGGTTGCCATGGATCCAAGAAGAGGGAGCCAACTCGTAGGGATCTGCACCGCCAATAAACCGTAATTTCTCAAAATATTGCGCCTTTTTTTGTGGTCCAAGTCCTTCCATGCCTTTGCATATTGGATGCGTTTTGATGAGCTTTTCTGTTGTTTAGACATAAAGTATTAAAGCATCCAAAGTGCACAATACTCCATTACTCCATTCAGTTGTTTATACCGAGTGCCTCCAATATGGCTGCGCATCCAGGTTACCGCCCAGAACATGACGTCGGTGAAAACTATTTTACACCTTAAACTATTAGAAAAGACTATTTTGCAGAACCACCGTCGCTGCGTCTGGAGCTTAGCGCCACCCAAGATGATTGTGATTGGTTAAAAGAAATGCAAACACCCCAAACTGTTTTTTTTCTCCTATCCTGGAACGTAGCTAGACTTTACTCTGCATCGCTGTGGAGATACAGTAGGTCTGGCAATGCGAAATAAGATTGTGCTTATCCAAAAACTTTCATAATGTGTTTCCCCTTCCGACCAGAGATGTGGGCTTTTCTTTTGGCCATGCATCTCTTTGCAGCCTTGCAAACTGTTGGCTGGTTGGTTTGTGTACAACAACCATAGCAACACACAGGGCTGACAGTAAGCCGTGAACATGCAAGAGGCTGTAAACTGTCGCAAACTGCGGTAAAAACCCTGATTGAGACGTGAATTCTGAATGCGCTGTATACATGTCCAAAGATTGCAGAATAATACCGGCATATCACATGTCTCAATCGGTAATGCAATCGGAATAATAGTAGAACATTAGTGTGCATGTAAACATACTCACTGAGGAACACAATGCTTCTGTCAGGAGCAATGATGACTCAAGGTCTTAGACTCCACATGCACAACACTAGCGGCTGTCTCTGACTGTGTGGGTAGGGTGTCGATTTGCAGCTGCAAGCCAAAATGTTAATTTACTGTTGGAACAAAAAAAATCAGTAGTAAGCCTCAAATTAAGGCAGCAGTTTCACATGCATATTCATGTGCAGTGGGCCAAGGAAGAACTCAATAAATTTGGGAGCGGATTCAAATCACGGAGCACATATACAAATTACTTTTGACTTTTGACATTGCGAAATAGGGCATGGCCTTTGCTGACAGCGCTCTCCCAGTGCCCTTTTAGTTTTTTTTTTGTTTTTTTGCTCTAAAATTCATGCATTTCCAAGAGAAGACCCCCAGCCAGGACACAGTCAGGAATGTGTTTTTTGCAGGAAAAAAACACCCAGATAAAGCTCAGCAAGACGATTTTGTATTCCAAAAGAAATCCAAAGTATTTTGAATATGTTACTTAATTTAAGTAATCTAATGAAATATGTTACAAATTACATTTTAGGGCATGTATTCAGTAATCTGTAGTGGAATACGTTTTAAAAGTAACCCTCCCAACACTGCCTGCATCTTTTTAGAAAGCACGTCAAATACAATTTATGGGAGACATTTTTGAAACGCGACACGTTGCATCGATCAACTGTTGTTTGACCTTTTTGGTATCAAGTGCAGGAAGTATGTTTGAGGCAGGAACCTCAGTCTCATTTAATTTTCACATGAACACACTGCTGCTGCTGAAATTAGTGTGTTGTCCTCTGACAGTTGAACTCAGCAGTCACAGAACTCATTACAGCACCGCACACTCGACACACCTGAAGCAACCTGCATAAAGAGTTGAGTATCCGCTGTGGGATACGAGGAATAAAAAAAGACTCCATGTTATTGTCAGTCGGCTTTTGGCTCAGTCAGGAAAGACTTGACATGTTGGAAACATCTTTCAATACAGTATGTTTGGATGAACCTGACAGTGTTTTTTGGTACATTTCCAGGATAACTGCCTGACATCTGGTGCGTTGGCCCCTAACCTTCAGCGCTCTGTGTGTTGTCGTTCTCAAAATCCCTTCTCTTAGGCAAACAACAAACTTTGAGCTAGCAAGCCAGATGCGGAAAATTAGCAAGCTTTGAAGAGAATTTGGATGGTGCAACAAGGCAGGCCTGCTTGGTTCTTACGGGAATTGGTTGTTGATTGATTGATGATTTACAAAGAATATGTTTATGGCATTTCCTCTCTAACTGGGACGCTTTGGGACCGATTGGTGGGATTGCTGTGGACGAAGTACACACGGGGATAAACTGGTAAGAAAATGCAAAGCAACTCCCCCCCCACCCAGCTATTCCCGGGGATCTGAGGAGGTGTTCCAAGGCCAGATTAGAAAAGTAATCCCTCCAGTAGTTTCTGCTTCTCTTTCCAGTTAGACATGCCTGAAATACCTTAGTGAGGCATCCTCGCCTGATGCCCAAATCACGTTTAGCTTGCTCCTTTAAACTGAACCTGACACGCCAGACCGTGCAAAATAACCTTTCAACATGAAGACAGTTATATTCTGAGCTCGTCACGCTCTGAAACCCTCCAAAAGAATTAGGCTGTTTGTCGGGGTGGGTGTGGAAAATTCAAAGCCCTGCTTCTGTAGGCAATAAATTACTAATTTATAAAGTTATTTTTTTTTTTATTTAGAGTAGAAAAATGTAACAATGTTAAAGGTATAGTAAGTGATGTTAATCCAATACACTTTTTTGTGAAATTCAGCGAATATTTCCTCCGTCACCTAGCTCTCTCTTTGACTTCAACTTCATTATCCAGAATGAAATTTGATCTGCAGCAGGCATGAAATTACATCAGGGATCATGACAAACAAAACAATATTGACAGCACAACAATAGCAACAAACAGAACAATTCCACACCACAAATGGAAACAAGGTACACCTGCCAAACTGAACCAGAAACTAAAAAACAAGCTAAAAACATTAGAAAAAGCACAGTAAATAAATACATGTTAAGTGATGTACAGTGGCAGGTAAAAATTGAATGGAATAAATAAATAAATGATCAATCCAATCTTATCCAGCTATCTAACACAGATACGCATAAAAAGCAGCAGTTAATGAAGTAAATTAAGCCTTTTAACCGCCTTGTTCTTGTTCTGGGCATTTGGAAACGGTGGCCAGAGGGCAAGAGACCAAACTCCTTAAAAAGTGGGTGGTTAGGGCGGGGTCAGCCCTATGTTCCCACATTTCTAGAAATGAATCTGGGGGGGGGGTGGGTGGAGCTTCTGAAGGGATTTGTTTGGCAGTTGAAATATCAACAATCTTTGCGCAGCATCACTTACTGCACCTTTAGAAGGTTTCTGGTAGTGATGAACCTACAGAGAACCACCAGCTGAATCTGCAGCTCCCGTCAGCTTTATGGAGCTTTATAGTCAGTTTCAGCTCATTGTTTATCTGTCCGGTCCACATTTTTACTGTTCTGGTTCACTCTCAGCGCTCTCAAAACGTGTGTTTTTTTGTATGTGTGAAAAAATGGTTTTAAGAAGCCACTGCATACTACTTGCTAAGCAGCAAACTGCAGGCAGACACAGTTAAAGACTCACTGAAAGCAGAGGGGAGCATTTAGCAGCTAAAGAGACAGATATTTCCCCGAGGAGCTGGTGGGGACTGAAAACAGCTAAAAGAGAGAGAGAGAATATTTGACTTCCAGGTTGACACAAGCACAGAAACAACTCCTGATGGAAGATAATGTTGCTCTGTAACTGATGGGTGAAATAAGCACGGACACAGCTTTGCCACAGCTGACATAAAATCAGTTTTTTAAGTTAGATGAAAAAATCCATAATAATCTTTCAGCATGTTGTAATTCAAGTGTTCTGAGATTAAACTAGCCTTCTGCATCTCCTCTTGGTTGTCAGGCTTTAGAAAATCTAGCCCATGACAGGAGACTTTGGCCAATCACAGGTCATTTCAGAGAGAGGGCGTTCCTATTGGCTTGTCTACAGCATAGACAGTATATAAGAATGGACCAACAGATCCCGTTGCTCTGGACGGAGACCAGTGAAGGACGTTAGAAGCACTTTTCCGGTGATGGCTGAGCGTTACTGAGCAGCCTCCAACTGAGAGAGACGACGTAGATGTGACGTGAGCAACCTGTCTGAAAGTTGGAAGTCTTCTGGTAGCTGTGCCAAGAGAAATCTCAATCATTCCCAATCTAGCAGAGACGGAGAGCGTAGGTATATGTAAGATAACATGGACACAGGCTAATTATTGCTAACTAAAATGCTAGTTAACATTAGTAATTAAACTTAAACAGCTAATGTAAGTTGAAACTGCCTGCGAGCTTCTCCTGTACTATACGGTAATTCCTCTACTATGAGACAGTCAGTCACGTGGTTATTTGAGGTGACAGTTTGTCACCTCAAAGGGCTTTATGAAGGAAACAGGATGGCAATTCTCATAGAATGATAGTTTGCTAAATCAGTTATCGACAATAGATGAAGGTTGGAACGTAGATCTCTTTGGGACTGAACAGTTTCCTACAGATTTTAGTCTTCTGTATCTGAGGAAAATACTTTGTAAAACTTTGGCTGGGAAAATATATTTCCTCATCTTTCAGGGAAAGTTGTCATGTCAAGTGTCTCTCTGGCCGTCCAGTGACAGGCCATTAATTTGAACATGATTTTTTCTTTCTTTTGTGACTTTTTCAATCACATATTCGGAAATCTCATCCCAGCGAGCAACAAGTAGTTCCGGTTTGACGATTTGACAGACATTCTGTCTCCCCTTCCTCTTGTTGTGAATGTTTGTGTGCGTGCGTGCGTGCGTGCATGCATGTGTGTGTAGTGCGGCAGGTATTTGCCCTGTGAAAATAGATTTTGTTTTCCATAAAAATGAGATTTGTTGTGCAATATGTGACTTTTTGTCCGTGCTGTCTACTGCGGACAGTAAGTGGTTATTATACAGTAGATGTACCTTTTGTTCCAGTTTGATGGTGCTTCAGAGTTCAGTTTAATATCAGTCAACTAAATGCATTTATGTAACATGATTACATAACTTTTTGTGTTAACATATTTCAACAGAACTTGACTGGTATTGCACGTTATCATTAAAACCCACGACTGCTGACCCTTTTCTAAAGCAGACCCATGATTCTGATTGATTGGTGTGCTTCAGATGCAGCAGGGAATATTCTGACAACTCTTGTGGCTGTTACTCCGGCATCTGAGCCTGTAGAGTGACAAATCTCAGATGTTAAAGCTTTCTTGGATGCACCACCCAGTAGCGCTGGCAGGATTCTATTTTCAATTCAATTTTATTTATAGTATCAAATCATAACAAGAGTTATCTCGAGACACTTTACAGATAGAGTAGATCTAGACCACACTCTGTAGTTTACGAAGCCCCAACTATTACAGTGGTTGCCTCAAGAGCAAGCATTAGCAGTAGCTATTGCGACAGTGGCGAGGAAACACTCCCTTTTTTGTTAGGAAGAAACCTCGGACAGACCCAGACTCTTGTCTGATGGCACCGGTTGGGGGTGTGGTGAATGGTGGCAATAATAGTCAATTGCCAAATACCCCACACACACATAGTGATACAGAAAACACATGCACACATTTTGACACAATATTCATACTTTCACACATGGTCAAAACAATGAAGTCCTATCTGGAGTGTGTAGGGAATTATGTAAAAAATAAGGCCCTAAGGCCTGTCAAATCTGACTCCAATTTATTAATTCCCGCGCCTTCTTTCATCGGACTTAAGTTTACCAGAACAAAACGGATCAATCTGAGACGAAGAGTTCAGTTAAGCAAATTTACTGAAGTCCAGCATTTACGTTTATAAAACACAATTGTGGGTTCACAAAAATGACACTAAGTTTCCCTAACCACAGACAATGTATACGGAGTTCAAGTCAGAAAAGTCTATGTCAGATTATGAACCCCCCTGTCTAACCCGTCCTCCTATCTTTTATCATCTTGCTTGAAGGCGTCCCCCTCCTGTCTCCGTCATGTCTCCGGGCAGATTCTCCAGCTCTCTCACACACACACACACACACACACACACACACACACACACACACACTGACCCAAAAGCTAACCCCTCCCGTTCCACCTCTTTGTCTGGTACAGTAAAACATACACTCACATTCTTTTATTATATTTATAATATTATAAGGTAATCAAAGCTTAAGCTAACTATCTGTGTGTCCCGAGTCTATACATTATACAGGGAATACATCTTTAATACTGAGAATAACACATCTAGATTATAGAAATATTTCTACAAGTGACAAGTTAACGTGTTCGCCCCTCAACTTGTTTCAAACGTGTTTCCTGGGCTTAAAATAAACCATTGTCCAGTGCGCTGACGATTCATTTATTCACACATGGTCACTGAGTGAACAGTAACTCTCACATTAACCAGTTCATTAAACCACTCAAAACGGTGTTGAGAAAACTTACATATTTGTCACAATGTCTGACAGAAAACAGCGTTCTCTCCACGGTAAAATCCAACCTGTCACAAGAAATGTTTTAAAAGCAGTTTTGTAAATGGCGATAAGCAGTAACTGCAGGTGTTGTTTTGGATCTCACTTTCACTTGTTTTTTAAAGTTCAATCATCTGTAGTCGTGGCTCTTTTCTTTATTTGTCCGTTACCTTCCTCTTTCTTTGTGTTGGCGTTCTAACCTCCGGTGGATTTCTGAGGACTATGGTTAACTGCTCCTCAGATCTCTGCAGGGTAAATACAGACAGCTAGCTAGACTATCTGTCCAATCTGAGTTTTCTGTTCCACAACTTTTAAACGTACACATGTTCCACCAAAACAAGTTCCTTCCCAAGGCTATTTTGCAGAGGCACCGTGCCTCTGCTGGGTGCTTAGCACCGCCCATGACGACTGTGATTGGTTTAAAGAAATGCCAATAAACCAGAGCATGTTTTTCTCCCATCCCGGAATGCAAATGTGGACTAGCCAGACCCTCCTTTGCAGCGCTGTGGAAGGTCTGGCAATGCAAGACTAACCTTGAACCAATCCTCCTTTCCTCCAGTCTCTTTATTATCTCATGTCATCGAAGTTAATAGAGCGGGTGTTAAATATATATATATATTCTTGTGTGTCTCATTCAACCTTTAGAACATTGTGAACTGAACCCTGCTTCGTGTCACTTAGTTCTCCGAGCTCGTAACTGCTTTCAGAATCAACTCACAGAGGTCAAGCCAGTAACAGTCTTGATCGGATTGTTTTATAACAGACCATGAACCAAGGATTTTACAGAAAACCTGAAACACTTTATAATTCCAAATCTTTGTACTCCTGTTTCTCTCTGATGTCCGAAACAGGAAACAGATCAGATCCCAAGTGGTTTCCAGCTCGTTCGACAGCCTTGAGTTGACAAAGGTTAGAGATGCAGTGGTTGGTGTTTGTGTCAGATGTGTGGAGAGTCTTGTGTGTAACTACCAAGATAAAAGGAGAGAAGGCGCACAGACACACAAGGAGAGAGGCCATCTAATACCAATCAGAAATGACAGACTTTGTAATAGTGGTGTGCCTGTTTTTGTCTGTTATCTCCTATTTCTTCTTTTACTTTCCTTCCATCGTTGATCCTCTGAACCCCATGTGCACACTGTCATCTTCCTGTCATCTAATCTAATTTCATTCCTTCTGTATTCATTATTCTTTTATTTTTTTTGCATACAGAATATAGATAGTACTGCAGCAATGAATAGGTGTACATCAATAGGAAATATACATCGGAGAAAGGCAAGTGAAATTCTAATGATACATCCATGTAACACAAAGCTACATAGCCCTTTAGTTAAGCTAGACAGAACAGAGCAAACCAAAAAAAGAGAAATACAGCGTATTACGTTTTTTTTACAGAAAGGAGAAACTGGCTATCGAGGAAGTAAAAGTGAAGAGAAATAACACATTATTTGTCTATAATCACTCATTATTCGTTTGGAGGATGAAGAGCATGGAGGTTGTTTATTTCTCCCACAATGCAAATTCACCATCATACAGTCAATAATTTGACTTTGTCCCAAGGATACAGAGATTTTTTTCATATTGTTAGATGGTGAAAGTTGGCTGGTTGCTGCCTAAATTGAGGTGACAAGTAGGACTGCATCCACTTTGAAATTCATATAACCCAGATTATCAAAGAAAACATTGTCCCAGTTTTCCAGGCAGAGCCTTGTGATGTGAACTCAAGCGACGCAGAGAGCTGAAAGAGGAAATGTTCCTAAATGCAGTTTGTGGAGAAGATGGAAGACTTTAAGCATTTCACCTCATCGTCACCTTGGGGGTTTGAATACATTCGA
The DNA here is from genome assembly GCF_008315115.2 of Sander lucioperca. Taxonomy (NCBI): domain Eukaryota; kingdom Metazoa; phylum Chordata; class Actinopteri; order Perciformes; family Percidae; genus Sander; species Sander lucioperca. The sequence goes on from NC_050175.1 coordinate 36,706,150, forward strand.
GCAACATATTGATGTTGCTAAGTGGCAACACAAAAGCCTCATTTGCAAGGATTTAGCAAATAATCAGTAAAGTAGGACTTTCCTCGGTCTGAGTTAACGCAGATTCCTCTACAGCTGCAAGCTTTCATCCAGTCGGAGCTGCTTCATACAGTAACTCAACTTAGAGGAACAAAATCTCAAAATACAGCAAATTATCCTTTTCTACATGGATTTGGACTTAGATGAAACAGAAATGTGATTTTGTAAAGTGGAGATATTGATTCTGCAACACATCCCTCCAACACTGCTGTATCCGTCCTCAAAATGGGTTATTTTAACAACAGGAAATGTTTATAATGATAAAAATGATAATGTCATACTGTCCAGTAATGTGGGTAAGTGAGACAATGATGTATGTAGTGCAAATGTGTGACATTATTTGAAGTGGTAGCTCCGACTCTGTGGAACGCCCTTCCTATTAATTTACGTTCTGCAGTCTTGGTTGACGCTTTTAGAAAGCAGCTGAAGACACACTTGTTTCAACTCACTTTTGTCTCATGTTTGCAATTTGGGATTTTTAGTCTTTTAATCTTTTACCTTCATTGGTATTGTATTTGTTTTTGCTTGTTTATTTTCTGTTTTGGATCCTACTGTATTTTAACAAATGTTTATTGTGTGAAGCACTTTGTGATTCTGTCTGTAAAAGGTGCTATATCAAATACATTATTATTAATTATTATTATTAGCAACAGCTAAAGTTGACAGAATTAGAATCAGGTTTATTACCCAGAAGGTTTCCAAATGCAATACGTCCTCATTTCTAAACCGAACACTAGGGCGATTGCCAATGACTCCCAAAACGACATATATGACCATTTTATTTAACGTAATGGTCGCAGTTTTAAACACATAGTTAACGTCGTGAAACAGAACTAGGTTTAGGCAACAAAAATGATTGGTTTGGGTTAGGAAAAGATCAGGGATTGACTTGAAATGAGTCATGGATTTAGGTTCATATCAAAGTTGGTCCATTTAAAAAGGTTACTGTTGACTTTTGGTTTCATATGGGTCTCCTGAGTGTAAGTGTGTTTGTTTGACCCATCTTCCAACCTGAGGCGCTCTTATCCTTTGTTACCTCACTTCCTTGTTTGCTCCCGTGATCATTTCTACAGCCACAAGAGTTTTATGCCTAGCAACAAACGTAAATAGGGGTTATTACAAGCTGCTTGCATAATCGACCTATACGGCCGTTTTTTTTGGGTGTGGACGGCCTGTCACATACAAGGAATTTGTCTTGGTGTTTGGGTGCATAAAAATAAACAGAGTGGGGTGTTTTGGTTAACTGACTGGATGCTCTTGCTGTTTCACTTCCACTGTCCAAACGGCCCGCGGCCCGCTTGAAAATAGACCTGGCGCATATCTTCTATCTAGCGGAGCTGAAAGTTGTTTCACGCACGCTTCTGGGTAGCGGCGCGGCTGGTGGAATATCAAGCATTGACTTAAATGGCCGTGATTGCTCGCGGGGGTTGGGACACGTCCGGAACGCGGCGCAGACACGTCTGGTGGAAAGTAGGGGTTACCCTCCGGTGCTCTTCAGCTTGGGGAACCAAGTGTCCAACGGTTTAAGGAAACTGGGGCACTCAGGAGGGTAAAGTTTAAAAAAGCCTTTAATATATTAATATTGGCTAAATCATTAAAACATGGCAATGCGTTTCAGCTGTTGGGGCCTTCATCAGGGAAAGTACTTGCCAATTTCCTCAAACCCTTACGGACTTTGGTGTCTTTTAGTGACGGTAAATATCAATGTAAATGTAGGCACTCTGCAGCCGAGGCATCAGAGTGGAAAGATGATCTGAGTATGTGCTGTGATTGGTGCATTGTTATTAATAATTATATCATATAAAATAAAATAAATAAGTTTGCATTGATCTTTATCATAGTCATAATGAGATGTTAAATTAGGGCTTTTTTTTATTATAGATATTTTTTCATTTCTTTCTCATTCAAATAATTTATCTTAATGTGGTAATATTTCTGTGGGCGTTATGAATTTGTGTCCTTATAATAACAATCATTTAAATTGAAATAGTCTGTCTCTCTCAGCAGCAGTAATAATCAGCCGATAATGAGCCTCGTCTGCTGTATGTCGGGGGGCAAAACTTATCTGGTCTTAGATTTTGTCTTTCGTCAAACTTACTTTGCTTAAAATGTGAGCACATTGTTGAAGAAAGAAGAAGAGAGCAAGTGTCCCTCTCCTTGTGTTGGGGTTGAATTTGTTCCACTGAAGAAAAAAACAAAAAATACACAAACATTTCATAGACGATACATCTTATTCCATTGGAGACGTTTTGCAGCTGCATCAAACACTGTCGAAAGAAGGGAAACAGATATTTTAATGAGATGATGATGATGAGATGCATTAAAGCCACCTCATCTCTTTCTGATCACTTTTATCTCTTTGTTGTCCTCTCTCACATTATCTAACCTTCCCATTCATAACGCCCATTCCCTGCCAGCTCAACTCTACGTTGCCTAATTCTTTGTTTCCGTCCTTGACTCACTTAGGCAGATAAATCAGTTTCTGAAATCCAATTTGTGTGTTTGTGTTAATCAGGTTGGATTTGTGCATCCAAGTTTTGTTTACCTGACAGCTTTAACAATGTATATGAGCCGTCGATGGGGGTGTTTTTTTTGTTTTTTTCTGTTGGCTGGATGAAATCCTTTGTGTCGCTTTCTGAATGTGATTTGAGACCGAGACAGCCTCGGGAAATTTAATCTGAATTGGATTTGAAAAACGCATATGAATATGATGTAAATGTGATTCACAGAAATCTGTTCCCATGTGTTTTTTTCGCTGCCGATACGTCATAAAAACATCCTGACTGCAGGATGTAAATACTCTTAACTCATACATGTTGACAATGAATAAACGATGGCTTATATAAATTATATAGAAGTTCTTTTTGGACAGTCTGAAACAAATTTAGTTAGTTTAGTTAATTTAGTTTCTTCTCTCCCTGTGACAGTAAACTGAATATCTTTGAGTTGTGGACAAAACAAGACATTTGAGGACGTCATCTTGGGCTTTGGGAAACACTGATCCACATTTTCACCACTTTTTGACGTTTTATGGAGCAAACAACTAATTGATTAATCGACAAAATAAATGAGAGATTAATCAACAATGAAAATAAATTCAGCAAACAGAGTTTTTGCAATCACAGCTATGTTTCTCACATGTTCTACCTTTTCCACACATAATCTGTTGTCACAAACAACAAAGGCAAACAGCAACCCACTGAAAAGACATCGTGTGTATGTATACATACTTTGGTAAAAACAGGACAGTTTGGAACATACAGTGGATTACACAGCAGACTGTGAAGTTTTAATCATTGTGATACTGTCAAAGTGAAACTGTCAGTCTTTGACTCCACGCACCTTTCAAGCCTCTGTGTGTCAAGTATTTGATACTCAAAACATAATAGTATTCCTTTAAAGTGCCCATATTATGAAAAAATCACTTTTTCTGGGATTTGTAGTGTTATGTTGTGTCTCTGGTGTTTCCACACACATACAAACTTTGAAAAAAATCCATCCATGCTGTTTAGAGTGAGATACGGTTTCTGAATGTGTCCTGCCTTCAGTCTCTGGGTGAGCTGTTCAAAATCGGCACGGCTTGTGACGTCACAAGCCGAAACGAGCAGGCTAACCGCAACCATTAGCTAATTACCATTAGCTAACGCTAGCATGCTACCTCGTTCTCAATAGCAAAGCACTGCTACAACACACACAAGTTCACCATAATCTACAAAAGAACTACTTACATGTGTGCCCTCATTTAGAAGTCTCCCAGCTAATCCTGCCTTGTAACTGACAGAAGTTGTAGAAACAGCCTTTCTTTTACTGTCTATGGAGCTAGCTAGCTGACATGATCTACATCTGAGCTACTGGGCATGTGCAAGTGCAATCAAAGATAGTACAGAAGAAGAAGAAGAAAAGAGGTCTCACTCTGTAGCTAAAACAGAGACCAGCTGAAAAGAGGATCTGCAGCAGTGAGAGAGAGCGGTGCAGTACAACAAAAATATGGTGTTTTTTGAAAATTAAACCATGTAAACCTATTCTGGTACAACCTTAAAATACAATTATGAACCTGAAAATGAGCATAATATGGCTGCTTTAAAATGAAAACTGGGACGAATAAGAACTGACAGACAGTTTCTCTCTTCACACTCACTAAAACAAGAAAGTGGCCCAGCTGGTAGTAAACACACATCAGGAACAGACAGCGATATCTACACACGGCAGATGGATAAACCTGAAAACGATACTTTCCAACTTGCTATATAAAGGGCACACTACTTCCTGCGGTGGACATCTATCATGAGGTGCGGTATCATCTGATGTGGACGATCAGGCTGGCCTTATGAACCATTCGTACATATAGCTACGAAGAGTAATGCACTATAATTTGTGTGTATTCCACGTAGTTATTTCTGTATGCAGCACAATGACTGCAGCTGTATAAGAGCGTGAAGATCCATTTAGGGAGGAGGTCAGGGTGGATGGATGGGTCTTAAAACAGAGGGCTTTTAAGCCAGGGACCGGAGTTCATGTCCCGGAAGAAGTTAAGGGGAAAACACAAGACTTTCACCCAGGAAACGGGTGTTCATGTCCCAGGAGTACTACTTAAAGGAGAACTAAAGGAAATTTTTACGTGAATCTTGATCGCTATAAATATGCGAGTACTCAGGTATTCAGGTCCTTTTTTTTTCTATCGACAGTACTCGCATATTTATAGCGATCAAGATTCAAGTAAAAATTGGCCGGAGTTCTCCTTTAAGGGAGCCGGTATAACCCAAAACCACAATCTTTTTATCAATAAAAGAGAGTGGTAGCCACTCACTCACTCACTCACTGTGCAATAATTTTATAATATACTCACATACATACCTGGACACTCTAACTTCTCTTAACTTCTAATTTATGCTAAATGTCATTTATTTATTAACTGTACAATAACACAATACCATACACAGTCCTATATATATATATATATATATATATATATATATATATATATATATATATATATATATATTTATCTGTAGTTTATTGTTGTTTTATTGTTTGTTTACTTTTTGTAAAAAATATTTAGCTAAAAGTCTATGTATATTGTTATTCTTATACTGTATTTTTTTCTATACCTCTTTATTTAAAGATTTTGTTTGTATGCTGCTAAAATCTGCTGCTGGATATTTAATTTCCTTGCGGGAGTCATCCCAAAAGGATCAATAAAGAGAAGTCTAAGTCTAATTCTCTAAGTCTAATCCTAATGTTTTGGTGTCTAAATTTTGGAGATTGCAGATTGGGGTAATTTACCTGTTGAAATAAGATACATTTCAATATTTTATGCATGTCTTCTCACTGTAAAATGGACTGCCATTGTTATCAATGATGCCGTCATTCCTTTACCTACTGTTTATATCTAATGTTTACACCCGATTGTGGTTGGTGATCCACTCACACTCTACCGTTTATTTATTATTGGCCATTTTGGCCAAATAATAATAATAAATAATAACAATAATGTTTTGATGAATTTATGTTTATTTTGATTTTCTGCCTGTTGTATGTTGTATATGTTGTTGTATGTAGTTCTGTATGTACGTTGTTGTATTGACAATTGTCACTCCTCCGTTGTTATGTAAGCTACTGATTGTGTAGTCTCACTTTGCCAGACCTTCCTCCACAGCGCTGCGGATGAGGGCCTGGCTAGTCCACACAGCATTCTGGGATGGGAGGAAAATTTGCTCTGGTTTATTGGCATTTCTTTAAACCAATCACAATCGTCATGGGCGGTGCTAAGCTCCGCACGGAGCCACTGCAAAATAGTCTCAGGAAGGAACTTGTTGTAGTGGAACATGTGTACGTTCAAAAGTAGTTTTAGTCGTGCAACAGAAAACTCAGATTGGACAGATAGTCTAGCTAGCTGTCTGGATTTACCCTGCAGAGAACAGGGGTCCGTTTCAGGAAGGAGGTTTAACAAACTCTGAGTCTAACCCTGATGTCTGAGTTGATTTACCCTGAGATGGGAAACTCTGAGTTTTCGGTTCCAGAACAGCTGATATGAGTTGGTTCAATCAACTCGGAGTAGACTGACTCAGAGCTAAGCGCGTGCACAACCACAATAAAAAAGCAGCATGAATGGAGCCATGATACTACGATTCACCATGGTAACAACCACAAACAAACGGGTCGGCGGAAATACTTATGCGCACAAACAGCGAGTTTGAACATGTATTTCGTTAAAAAAGCAAGACAGCGGCTGCTGCTGCTACAGAGAGAGAATTGGTGTGGGAGAAAATTGCTGCTCGAGTCAATGCGTAAGCATTAACAGTGTATTAATTTCATATTTAATCACAGTTAACTTATAATATTACTGGTGAAAACTGGAATTGTATTACACCTATAATTTCATTTAGGTGCAATCCTGCACTGTAAGCTACTACTATATCACATTCTGAGGCTGCAGCACCATGATCATTAGCAGAACTATAATGTATAATCATTTATTTCTTTTTTAAAAAAAACATTTCAGAGCAAGGCACACTTTTCTGACGGCTCTGCATACAGTGGCTTTACTATTACAGTATGATCCGCATCACCAGTGTTATAAAGAAAACTGCCATTTGCAAAAAACGTAATGCGACACAAAGAATCTGCTGGGATGTTAAAGCATGTCCACGATGGTGGATGTTGGTGATATGAGGATGGATAAGGTATCTACATATCTGATGGACTGTGAAAAAAAATACCTCTCAAATCGATTATCTGGAAATGAAAATACATCTAGTCGGGACTCAATATCATCTCCTGACATAAACTCTCTGTGAAGTAATACAGCTTTTTCATCAACGGGATCGTCGACAAAAGGACATGACATGTTTGAGAAAAAAACATTTTATAATCTGCCTAACATAAACCAATAAGGTTTTTTATTCATGCAGATAACAAACTGCATTAAAATGCGCCTGATACAGACTGAATGAATGAATGAATGAATGAATAAGGAAATGAGAGAGAAGAAACCTTGAGTTTCTTGAAGAAAACCTGCTCCCGACCAGGTTAGGTTCACAGACTCAGTTACCATAGTAACTGACTCTGAGTTTAAGTTACCTCTCTTTCTGAAACAGAAAACCCAGAGTTCCCCTCATCTCAGGGTTAACAAACTGTTTCCAAACCTGCTTTCTGAAACGGACCCCCAGGAGCAGTTAACCATAGTCCTCGGAGTTTAGAGTGTGGGAGACTTGTGGAGGATATTCAGATTGACATTGATTCTGGAAGGAGGAAGTGAGCACGCTGCAGGCTGACGATGGAAAGCCTTGCGCATCCACGCGGAAACCACTATTGGAGAGAAAGACTGTTTAGGATTGAAGAGACGTTTTCTTGTTTTCCCACAACACAACTTCTTTAAATACACATTTTAAAACCTGAACTACAACAAAGAGAGCAGGGCTGGCCCGGCACCGACGGCGACAGAGGAGAGGACACTGGAAGCCAGACGCTGCAAGCCAGATGCCAGATGCTGGAAGCCCGTCGCTGGATGCTGGAAGCCAGATTATGGAAACCAGATGAGGAGCAGCGGATGAGGAGCAGCGGATGAGGAGCAGCGGATGAGGAGCAGCGGATGAGGAGCAGTGGACAGGCAGCAGACGGGCAGCAAACGCGTTGCAGCGAACACAGAGCAGCGGCCTCCCAACGGCAGGAGAGATCAAGGCCAGCAGCCATCTTTCGACCGCAACCTGAAGCAGCAACTGGGTGAGTCAGTTAAGACAGCACAAACCCCTCTAGAAGTGGGAAAGACATACAGTCATCCAGGCCATCTTAGGTCTCACTCTCACGTTAAATGCACACATGCAGGGAGAGAGGAGACAATATAATGTTCCGAGCTAAGTTCATTGGAAATAGGATTCATGGGAAATCATTGGCGATACCTATTCCTACACATCAACTCCTGAGCCACTAACGTTTTGGGTAGAAACTTCACTGCTAAACATAGTAAACTGCACAGTACTTCGCTCGCACATTGAGGCAGAATTGCTACTGATTTGATGTCAAGTAATATAGTCTTCACTGACGTCCTTGTCAAGGCAGATAAGTGATTGATGAATAGACTCATCAACAGGCGGACAGCAGCAGAGGGAAAAAAAGTGCCTTTCAATTTCCAAGCCTCTTTCTCCACAAAGCACGGTGGCTCGCAGGCTTTTTAATCGCTGCCGTCTCTTATCTGTCATGCAGTTTGTGTGCTGAAGCATCAGAGTTTTTTTTAAATCCATTTCCTCACATATCAACATTAAATCAGATGCCGCTTTTAAATATAGATGGCACAATCTGTACTCTTCAATGTGCTCCCTCTTACTGCATGTCTATTTAGGACCGTTTTAGGGGAATGAGTGACAGCAAACACCCACTTTCATTTTTTTTTTTAACCAAGCAACTGCACCTGCTACAGCACTTTCTCCTCTGAGATGTTACATTAACACAGGCATATGAGTAATGTAAAGGAAAATGCAGTTTGTAGTCCAAGCCTACCTGTTACCAGACTCACCGTAGTCTCACTTCTCAGATTTATCACAGCGCAGTTGAGTAAGGTCTGGCCCATCTACACATACTTCTGGATAGGAGAAAAAAAACACTGGTTGTTTGCATTTCTTTAAACCAATCACAATCGTCTTGGGAGGCGCTAATTTCCAGACGCAGCGACAGTCTATCTGCAAATTGGTCTAGGGAAGGAACTTGTTTTGGTGGAACATTCGCAAAGGAAAAAGCCGCATACAATATTAAATGAAGTTAGGGACTGTTCATTTTTTATTAAAGGGGCTACTGGAGGAATTTTGGGATCTTTAGTCAAAACAGACTTAACCCTCCCTTTCGCCAGCAATACATTTTTCTATGACCCTCCAAAACGATTAGAAAAAAAGGCATGACCCTACGCAACTATTTATTGATGCCTACTGGTTTGCACTTGGCAAAGATGTACAGATAACCATTTACAACCATGACATACATGACTTAGCCTCTGCTTTCTCATCTTACGCATCACACTCCACTATTATAGTGCCCATTTCAGTAGATTTACTCACTAACATTGTTTTGGAAACACAATAAGCATGCCCACTTCATGCATTACTGCATTACTTCAAATACTAAGTTACTCCTCTAGTAAACTAGTATTCACATGAAATAAAACAATAAAACACTGAGACCATTCAACAAAGCACACTGAGTAATAACCCATATTGACAGCTGGCCCGCCCAATCAGAAATTCAAAGTTAAAGCAACACTAGAGAACTTTTCCCGCTTCGCTCCCCCTACAGGTTGTCTCATTGGAACTACAACTGGAAACTTTGTACATTGTTCGTCTGCTATTTCATTACTAAATTCACTTCTGAGACTTTTTTATGCGAGAAATCAACTATGTAGAGCTCAAATATGGGCCGTTTTACGAAAATTGATGGCTAATTGCAAATTTGTGTCGGAGTTCAGAAGCTCCACAGTCTGACGTGACAGCCGGCGGGTGCCTGCCGGGGTCGCTGGCTTGCCGACCGGCCTGTCCACCTTCACAGACCCCGCTGTGAGCTGGCTGTTCTCTCAGGAGACTCGCAGACAAGAGGCGTTTATTTCCCCGATTGTTTGTTTAAATAACTCAACACACATATCCATTATAAGATTAACTGGAACCTGTGATTTTTCGAAGTTATAATGCTCCACAAGAGATTGCGGGCGTAACAAGCTCACTGACCGGTCACGGAGCAGGCAGAGGAGAGGGAGAGCAGCGTCTGACAGGGCAGAAAGATACCCGTCTCCCTTTGACAGTCTTGTAAATAAATTATAACATGTAGGTCAGTCTTCCTCTATCATAGGCGCCAATTTATGGTTTCCTCCGTGGGTGCTCACGGGCGCACAAGCTTTAAAAAAAAAAAGCAGTCAAAAAATGTTTGCATTTCTAAACCTTAGGAAATGGACAGCGGCCGACACGAACACACACGACTATTAACTTGATAATAAAGCCATAAAGTAGGCTATCTTTCAACTCAGGACAGCACCACTTCTCACAAATACAGATAGGATGGAGGAGATGAGAAGTTTAACTGACACTTAACCACGATCAGCGCTCACATGCTCCACTTAGCAACAACTGCAATGTTTAATTTTAAATGAATGTAGCCTGCTGGCAGTCTGGCACACGTGGATGCTCAGTATTTTCCATGGGTGCTCGAGCTTGAGGCAACTTGAAACCTTTCAGCTAGTCAGCTTCATTATATTCCATCTTCATGTCAGTGACGATACTTGCAACAGGTGGCGCAGTTAGCTATAGGTTGCATTCTCAAAGAAAGCAACTGCAAACTCGTGTTGCTGTCATGTTGCGGTTTTTGTTGGGTCAGACCCATCTGCTAGCGATGGGGGGCCGAGACTGAGATCTACATGTATAAATATGCACCAAACAAGCCACTTTGACCCCCCCCTCCTAGACTAAAAAACGTTGGGTGACCCTCCCCACAACAAAGAATAAAAAGACATGACCCTTCCCTATTTTCCTCCGGTGGTCCATTCCATAAATACCGAACGGCCCCTTAACTGTTGACACAATACAGTTACATGAGCTATTTAAATTAACTGATGCATGGTTAAACCTCATTGGCGCTTACCAGTGTATCTCCGTGTGTACTTCGTCCACAGCAATCCCACCAATCGTTCCCAAAACATCCCAGTTAGAGAGGAAATGCCGTAAATATATTCTTTGTAAATCTTTACAGCCGGGCTATTCAACTGGCGGCCCCAGGGCCGGGGCCGGCCCCTGAGGGATTTTGTACCGGCCCTTGGACTGAAGTGTAGTTATTACATATGGGTAGTCTCATACAGCGCATGACTATGGTTAATTGTACGTTCTTTCGTGCAGTAGGAGGTGGTATGCACCCCTTTTAGCCATGGTGGCAAAACAGGTAGAATATCTACCTGTTTCGGCCGGACATATATTTTGGGGGACCACACATGACCAATCAAAGTCGCCCATTCGCACTCTAGAAATACGTGTTTATTGCCGTTGATGCAAATCCTGTGTGCTTAATCTGCAACGAGTGCCTCGCCGTGTGCAAAGACTATATTTGAGAAGGCATTTCAAGACAACGCATGTTAACTTTGATGCTACTTTGCAACGAACGGCATCGTTACGAGTGGCATGGATATTGGGCAAAAAGAAAAAGCCGTTTACAGACTCAGAGACAGTCAAGGAGTGTATGCTGGCATCCATTGAGGAGGTTGTAACAGATGAGAAAACCCGAAAAAACATTATTGATTCGATCGAGCAAATTCCAATTTCTGACACGTCAAATATGAGGAGAGTCGAGTTCCTTGCATCGGACGTTTTCGAGACACTTTTGGACAAGCTGAGGAAGGCCGAGGTGATGTCTTTGGCCGTGGATGAGTCGACTGATAACAGTGATGTTGCACAGCTGTGCCTCTGTGCGATTTTTTGATGGGGAATGTTTTCGTGAGGATCTGCTTGGACTAATTCCCATGGAGGGGCACACTACCGGTGAGATTTTCTTCACCAAAATTGCGTCATTCTTTGAGGAGAACAACTTGGATTTGGCACGTGTCAACATGTTGGTGACGGATGGTGCGCCCTCGATGGCGGGCAGGGATCAGGGGCTCGCCGGGAGGATGGCAGCTGCGGCTCCGCAGGTGAGATCTCTGCATTGCCTCATCCACAAAAGCCTCCTGTGTGCCAAGCTCAGTGGTGAGTTAAAAGAGACCATGGACTCTGTTATGGCAATTATAAACTTCATCCGTTGAACCTCCAGTTTACAGCACTGCCTTTTCCGCAAGCTGTTGACTGACATGTCTGCTGAATATAAAGATTTGCTCATTCACAATGACATTAGATGGCTTAGCAAAGAAAACGTTTGAAACATTTTTGTGAACTAAGAGAGGAGATTCTGGTGTTTCTCCGGTCTTCAAAATTGAAAAAAGCTGGCAAGTTTCTGTCTCTGATGGAAAATGATGAGTTTAATGCCGCTGTTTGCTTTTTGAGTGACATTTTCCATCATTTGAACCAACTCAACATGGAGTTGCAGGGCAGAGATAAAACAGTCGCAGAACTTGTGGAGAAACTTGAAACTGCTTTTCAAAGAAAGCTCTCACTCTTCTCTGCTGATCTTTGTCCTGGCAAGATGCTCCACTTCCCCACATTGAGGAAATCTGGCCTGCAAATTATCGAGGTGATGTCAGGGTTTATTGGCTCATTGAAAAACAACTTTGCCACTAGGTTTGAAGATTTCAGCATCTCCAGTGAAGTAATGAGATTTGTGAAGGACCCTTTCTGTGTGAATGTTGAGGCAGACTTTGCATTGAAAGGGAAGGAGCTGGTATCGTCATTGGATGAGGGGTCTTTACAACTGGAACTCATTGACATTCAGTCGTCAGATGACTTGCGACAATCATTGCAGCAGGCAGGTTTTGAAAAATTCTGTATCCATGAAGTCAGCGAGAGAAATTTTCACATTCAAGGGGTCTTGCACTTTTTCTTCTGACAATGTTTGGCTCAACATACACTTGTGAGTCGTCACTCTCACACATAAATGCCATTAAAACTCACAATCGCATATCCCTCACTGACCAGCATCTGCAACACTGCTTGCGCATTGCCCTGACAACATATACACCTGACTTCACTGCTCTTGCCAAGTCAAAAAAATGCCATTTCTCTCATTAGATGGCAAATGTTGGCAAACTACATGCAGGCATAACTAGTCAAGCAAGAAATGAGGATTGATTTTTGAACAGTATGATGCAATTAACATGTTATTCACCCCATATTATGCACTTAATGTTTTTCTTGATGTGGTATTATTGTTGAATGCAGTTTGAAATGTTTTGCTTTGATAAAGTGCCATGCACTGTTATGTTGTTTTAATTCTATTCTGTACCACATTATGCACTTTGGTTTTATTTTTGTTGGTGGAGATACATTGATGTTGCCTGTCACTCAAATGAGTGCAATCTTAAATATCTGTGATATGGCTGACCTAGACTGATTGTTAAGGTGTCTGATTTATGCTCAAACTGGACAAAAGTGAGTACAGTAGTAGTCCATATGAGGATTTATGGGGTAGTCTATTTTAATTTTTCAGAAGGAAAAAAGTGTGAGTTGCATTCAGTTACCATTTAGCTGCATTTCTGTTTTTAGCCAGTGGAGAAGGGGGACAGTTTGATGTTTCTGAGAATTATTTCCCTCTTTACTTGTAACACTGAAATGTATCTCCTCATTTTCAATTGAGGATAACGAGCTGTAAAGTTGGTAGTTATGTGCAATTAAGTGGATGTTTTCTGTGAATTGTCTGTGTCTCAGATTTTTCAACCCTGTATTGCCATTTGAATGTAACAATGCCTTGGGACTATGTGTCTTAGTGCATCACAATGTGCATATGTTGTTCTGCATTTACAAAATAGAATATATTGACTCCTTCAGTATGTTGTTGTAATTTCTTTATTTGTTACTATAATTACTCATATTCTCCGGCCCCTTATTTTGCCTCAGTTTCATGAACTGGCCCCAATTCGAAATTAATTGAATAGCCCTCCTTTACAGTCATTCACCGAAAGAACCAAGCATGTCTGCCTTGTTGTACCATCCAAATTTTCTTCATAACTTGCCATTTTCAGCGAATAGCTTGCCTACTCCAAGTTTGTTGATGTTTCCCGAAACCAACGCAGTTTTGCTAGACGTGGGACATCCGGCGGAAGATCTGGCGCCAACGGATGTTCCGCCGTTTTTTCGGTAAATGAATTGTCGTCAATCCAGACTATAGACCCACCGTGACTTCAGACAGCTGCTTCAAAACTGACAAAATTAGTGATTAATTGATTGATTGATTGATTGATTGATTTAAATTTATTTTGAACATGTAAAAGAAAAACTTGATGCAACACTTGGTTTACATGTCTGAAAAGGAGTGGGAAGAAGTATGCACTTATATAATCCCACACCTTCTCCTGTCATTGCTATCAAGCTTCTTCAGTCATAGTTTTTTTTTTGTCTTTTTGAAACCCAATTATATTCAATTCAATTCAATTCAATTTTATTTATAGTATCAAATCATAACAAGAGTTATCTCGAGACACTTTACAGATAGAGTAGGTCTAGACCACACTCTATAAAGCCCCAACAATTCAAATAGTTCCCCCAAGAGCAAACATTAGCAGTGGCTATTGCGACAGTGGCGAGGAAAAACTCCCTTTTAGGAAGAAACCTCGGCAGACCCAGACTCTTGGTGGGCGGTGTCTGACGGTTGGGGTTATGACGGTACGGGGTGTAGCGTGGCACAGCAGAGCATGGGTGGACGCGGTGGACGCAGCAGGACTTAGCCGGGCATTGCAGGGAATCGCAGAGCGTAGCAGGGTGTAGCAGGTCCATAGCCACAGCTGCACCCAAGACCCAGGTCTTGGTGTCGCCCTATTCTGGGCGAAGAAGAAACATAAGGACTCTGGGAAGTAAACTCCCCAGAGCTAGGTGAGTAACAAACACTTCTGAGACAGGATGTGCATAAAAGGAAACAAAAGAAAAGAGCGTGTCATAAGAAGGAACTTCCTCGGCAGTCTAGAATTATAACAGCATAACTAGGAGAGGCACTATATTATTGATTATACGATAGGTAAATCTGATGACTGTAAAGAGAAGCAGAGAAAAGCAGGGGTGCTGTGTCTGCAGCTATACACCCTGCCCCGCCGGTCTAGGCGTTCACTGCAACTCCTCACTCCCTAACTATAAGCTTTATCAAAGAGGAGAGTTTTCAGTTTAGTCTTAAATGTAGCGACGGTGTCTGCCCCCCGAACCCAGATTGGGAGCTGGTTCCACAGGAGAGGAGCCTGATAGCTGAAGGCTCTGCCTCCCATTCTACTTTTAGAGACTCTAGGAACCACAAGTAACTCTGCATTCTGGGAGCGTAGTGCTCTAGTGGGACAATAAGGTACTAAGAGGTCCTCAAGATATGAAGGAGCTTGACCATTTAGAGCTTTATAGGTCAGAAGAAGGATTTTAAATTCAATCCTGGATTTTACAGGAAGCCAATGGAGAGAAGCTAATACAGGAGAAATATGATCTCTTTTCTTAGTTCTTGTCAGAACACGCGCTGCAGCATTCTGGATCAGCTGGAGAGTCCTAACGGACTTATTTGAGCATCCTGATAATAAGGAATTACAGTAGTCCAGCCTGGAAGTAACGAATGCATGGACTAGTTTTTCTGCATCATTTTGAGATAGGATGTTCCTAATTTTAGCAATGTTACGAAGGTGAAAAAATGCTGTTCTAGAGGTTTGTTTTAGATGGGCATTGAAGGATATATCCTGATCAAAAATAACTCTTAGATTTCTGACAGTAGTACTGGAGGCCAGGGCAATGCCATCCAGAGTAATTATATCTTCGGCTAATGAGGTTCGTAGGGGTTTGGAGCCCAGCACAATAACTTTTTTTTTGAGTTTAACATCAGGAAATTGTAGGCCATCCATGATTTTATATCTTTAATGCAAGCTTGAAGTTTAGCTAGCTGGCTGGTTTCGTCTGGCTTGATTGACAGATATAATTGGGTGTCATCCGCATAACAGTGAAAGTTAATTGAGTGTTTCCTAATAATATTGCCTAGAGGAAGCATATATAAGGAGAATAGAATTGGTCCAAGCACTGAGCCTTGAGGAACGCCATGGTTAATTTTAGCGTAATTGGAGGGTTTATTGTTAACATTAACAAATTGCGATCGATCAGAGAAGTAGGACTTAAACCAGTTTAGTGTGATTCCTTTAATGCCAACTAAATGTTCCAGTCTCTGTAAGAGGATGGTATGGTCAATAGTATCGAATGCAGCACTAAGATCTAATAAGACAAGTACGGAGACAAGTCCTTTGTCTGATGCAGTTAGAAGATCGTTAGTGATTTTCACCAGTGCCGTCTCTGTGCTATGATGCATTCTAAATCCTGACTGAAAGTCCTCAAATAAGCTATTGCTATGTAGAAAATCACATAACTGATTAGCGACTACTTTCTCAAGGATCTTGGAGAGAAAGGGAAGGTTAGATATAGGTCTATAGTTGGCTAAGACCTCAGGATCGAGGGTGGGTTTTTTCAGTAGAGGTTTTATCACAGCTACTTTAAATGACTGCGGTACATAACCTGTCAATAAAGACATATTTATCATATCTAGCAATGAAGTGTTAACCACGGGTAATGCTTCTTTAAGTAGCCTCGTTGGGATGGGGTCCAAGAGACAGGTAGATGTCTTTGCTGAAGAGACCTTTAGCATTAATTGTTGAGGGTTTATAGGATAAAAGCAATCTAAGTATATGTCAGGTCTAGTCGTTCTTTCTAGCAGTCTGTCAGTTAAAGGTGACCCATTAGAGGTTGGGGGCAAGAGGTGATGAATAGTATCTCTAATTGTTATAATTTTATCGTTAAAGAAACTCATGAAGTCATCACTACTCAGAGCTATAGGAATAGATGGCTCAATAGAGCTGTGGCTATCTGTCAGCCTGGCTACAGTGCTGAAAAGAAACCTTGGGTTGTTCTTATTTTCTTCTATTAGTGATGAATAGTAGTCTGATCTGGCCTTTCTTAGGGTCTTCCTATAGGTTTTCAGACTGTCTTGCCAGTCTAAATGAGATTCTTCCAGTTTGGTGGAACGCCATTTACTTTCAAGTTTGCGCAAGATTTGCTTTAATTTACGAGTTTGGGAGTTATACCAAGGTGCTAGTTTCCTTTGCTTCATCGTCTTCTTTTTAAGGGGAGCAACAGAGTCTAAAGTCGTCCGTAGGCAGGCCGTAGCACCGTCTACGAAATTATCAATTTGAGAGGGACTAAAGTTTACATAAAGATCCTCTGTTATATTACGGCACGGTAATGAGTTTAGTGCTGTTGGAATATCTTCCTTGAATTTAGCTATAGCACTGTCAGATAGGCTTCTAGCATAGAAGCTTTTATCTAATTTCGTATAATCGGGTAGTAAGAATTCGAAAGTTATTAAGAAGTGGTCTGATAATAAAGGATTTTGCGGGAATACTATTACGTCTTCAATTTTGATGCCATATGCCAGCACAAGGTCAAGGGTGTGGTTAAAACAGTGCGTGGCCTCGTGCACACTCTGACTGAAACCAATTGAATCTAGTAGTGAGTTGAAAGCAGTACTAAGGCTATTGCTGTCAACGTCCACATGGATATTAAAATCACCTACAATAAGTACTTTGTCTGATTTTAGGACTACACATGATAAAAACTCTGAGAATTCCGATAAAAATTCAGAATATGGACCTGGTGCTCAGTAGACAACAACAAATATAATTGGCTGTACTGTTTTCCATGTTGGATGCTGAAGATTAAGAACGAGACATTCAAAAGAGTTATAATTTAGTTTAGGTTTAGGATTAATTAACAGGTTTGAGTCAAATATGGCTGCAACTCCCCCTCCTCGGCCTGAGCCTCTAGAAATTTGAGTATTAATATGAGTGGGAGGAGTGGCTTCATTTAGACTGACATACTCTTCATGGCCCAGCCATGTTTCAGTTAGACAGAATAGATCAATTTGATTATCGGATATCAATTCGTTTACTAGTATTGCTTTAGAAGACAGAGATCTGATATTTAGTAGACCGCATCTAATTTTCCTATCCTGTTCTATCATTGCAGTGGTAGTTGTAATTCCAATTAGGTTGTTAAGTATTGCCCCTCTTTTGGTTATCTGTGGCTGACGTGAACTGGATGCTAAATTGACTATGTTTGCAGTCAACTTCTTATTACTTAGGGGATTCAACACTTTGTATGGTCTATTGTTGATTATAACTGGAATAGTACTAGTACTACATGTTACCCTGCAGAAAACATTTTCAGATTCATTCACTTGTAAAGTGCCATTAGGATCAATACCTGGGGGGCATGAATCTGTGATATTTTCAACAGAATGTCAATACTTAACTTTCAGTGTGGTCGTTATGTTGTCAGATAGCAGCCTGGCTCCATGTCGGTTTGGGTGGAGACCATCATGTTTCAGCAGGCTGGGCCTCTCCCAGAACAAGTTGAAGTTGTCGACATAGGGAATGCCCAGGGAAGCGCAGTGGGGTTTCAGCCAGGTGTGGAGCCCGAACAGTCTGGACCATCTTTCAGCACCCATTCTGTAGGTAGGTAGAGGCCCAGAAATGACGATCCGTTTTCCTGTGCCCATCAGGGTGGTGATGAGAGTGGTGAAGTCTTTTCGAAGTGCTGTCGACCGTCTCTCTCTGATGTCGTTTGTGCCCACATGCACGATGATGTTGTCGACCTTAGCGACCTTATACCTTATATCATTTTACTTACCAAGTATCTTACACAATATAATTATTTCTCACATTTATATCATATTTATAATATAATTTCTTGCATGTTTATTTAATTTACTCAAATGCAAAGAAAAGAGTTGTCAAAAAGAGAAAGTAGGTCAGAGAGACCAGTGAACACAGTGTGATATTTAATAAAGTGTAGGCAACATAAAATATCCCCCGCAGGGTTCTCAACTAAATCCTGCCAGAAAAAAGTGGAAAAAAATAACAAAAATAAATAAATAAATAGAAAATGAAAAGAACAAATCACGGCAGCCAAAGTGATCTGCATCATATTTGATACACAGTTTAAACAGAGACCATGATGTTTGTGGTGGATATATTGTTTGACATTTGAAGTTATGATAGACGAGCGTGATGTCCATGGGGACACACAGAAAGAAACATCTCATTTATTGCACGTTGCACAACTTTTGCATTGCAACTGCATTCATAATGCTTTAAAATATTATTTCTGGAAACCTTTTTTCCCAGTCCAGGAAGTGTTTACATTTTGCTTAGACATCACAGGGAGGTTATGTGGACATGATATGCAGGACTTTGATACCGGAGACTGAAGTCCTGCATCCCTTGTGTTGTTACTTTCAGATTGCTTAACTCTTGGGCATCACTAGGGACATTTTGGCTTTTTAAGTTTTCCATCATTTTGGCTGTGTTAATGCATACGGCATGAAAGTTAAACATCAGCTCCTGTGATAACTATAATAAATGCATAGCCAAATTACAGACACTCAGACCCAGGGCTGTTGTCAAGTCCACCTTGTCCAAGACAAGTCCAAGACTAGGACTAGTCAAGACCGAGTCCAAATGAGAGACAGTCAATACCAAGACAGAAAAAAAACAATCCTCTTCAAGACTACTCACTTACCTGTTAATAATTTATGTGATGTGAGAGACAGTACTTGAGTCGTATGTGAGTAGTACTTGAGTCTGAACTCAAGTACTATACAGCCCTGCTCAGACCCTTAAAGACAAAAATATTCTCATTGAAACCCATTAAAACCACAATGTTTGATCCCACGACTGTTACAACATAAATTCATGCATTCTGTTATATCAGGCTTTCAACAGAGCCCTGACGTGAAAGAAGTATTCAGATCCTTTACTACAATAAAAATACTAATACCACACTGTAAGAATACTCTGTTACAAGTAAAAGTCCTGCATTGAAAATGTATGTAAGTATCATCAGGGAAATGTACTTAAAGTATTAAATGTAAAAGTACTCAATGCAGAAAAATCCTCCCATTTTAGAAACTGGAAACGATCCAAACAGTTGTGTGTTTAATGGTCTAATCATCTCAGCTGGACTTGTAGGCCATTATATTGTTGGGTAGTTTAATTTATAATAAAACATCGTAATTTTATAAATTACATGTGTTCTGTGTGCAAAGTCATTTGTAAAGTAACTAGTAACTAAAGCTGTCAGATGAATGTAGTGGAGTATAAAGTACAATATTTCTCTCTGAAATGTAGCGTAGGAGTAGAAATAGAAAGTGGCATGAAAATAAAAGACTCAAGTAAAGTACAAGTACCTTAAATTTGGACTTAAGTACAGTACTTACAGTACTTATGGCGCTTTTCCATTACATGGTACCTGCTCGACTCGCCTAGACTCTACTCGCCTTTTTTGGTTTTCAATTACGAAAAAAAGTACCTGGTACCTGCTAACAGGTCCAAATATGTCCTAAATAAAATGTGAATGAAATATCTGTTGCATCAGCAACCGGTCATTTTAGCTTGGTAAGTGACAGTTAGCGGGCTGCCAACTGCAGGCCTGCAGCCAGCCTAGTGGAAGGGGGGGGTTCTTTTTTCCAAAAAGTGGACCTTTTTGCAGTTTTTCCCTCATTTTGTATTTAATTATGAGGTTCTGGGGACTTTTTATGCACTAATTTGTGCTGGATTAGCTTGTCTGCTGGTATCTTAACAGGAACCCCCACCGAAAATATTTACTACAATGTTTTCAAACTGCTTTCCAAGATTTTGTACCACCTTTTTTTTTTATTATTATTATTTTTTATTCTTTATGTCCCGTTATTCTTTTCCCTGTTGTTTTTGCTTTTCCCTACATACATAATCTCTCCCTATATAATAATATTTCCATATTTTTTAATTTACCAATTCCTTCATTTATTTAGGCCTATCGTCTTTATATTTCCACATTTATTTCTTTATTTTACAGATGTATTGTTTTTTTTATGGCTCCATCGTTTTATGTGATGTAAAGTACCGTATGATTGTTATTTTTAAAGATGAAATGACATAGATTAAGATTATATATTTGTATAAAAGGTATGTCGGTTTCGTGATAAAGGACATCACTCTTTTAACATTGTCTGTATTGTTGCGAGTCAGAAATACTTCTGTTGTTTAGATTTCTAGCTGTGCATCAGCTCGGCACCGCTGATGGATCCAGGAGAAACTCTGGCTCCTGGCCATCCTCAACCTCCACCTCCTCATCTGTCAGAGGTGCTGCTGGCTGCTGGCTGCTGGCTGCTGGTGGGGGCTCTCGAATTTACCTCTCTCCCTGCTTGGTGCTGTATGATGTAGGATGGTGCGAAAACGAGACAGATAAAATCCCACAAAATAAAAAACAGATGATGGAAAAGCAGCTCAATGGGATTTAAGAGCAGACAGTGAGGAGGGAGCAGAGACACAGAGGCTTTGCTCCCGTGTACGTAAACAGTTTGGAAAAGCCGAATCAACTCGATGCTGATACAGACCCTCGATTTCACCACTTGACTCTGTTACCATAGAAACACATCCTCAAAAACATCTCCACACATGTTGCATTTACAGTTTGCATTGATGCTGAGTAGCTACTGGTGGAGAGTGGATTTTAATAACCAGACAGTATGATAATAGATTTAATTAAAGTGCTCATATTATGCTTTTTGTCTTTTTCCCTTTCCTTTATTGTGTTATATATCTTTTTGTTCACATTATAGGTTTACAAAGTGAAAAAGCCCAAAGTCCACCCCAAAGGGACTTACCATCTCCAACAGAAAACACTGTTCACAAACTGCTCCAAACAGCTCTATTGTAGTCCAGCCTTTACTTCAGAGACAAACGTGGTCACTTTGGAACACACGTTATAATGCTCACCTAGCTGCTAGCGTGGCTAGATAGTTGTTGCGAATGAAAGACTAATTTGTTAGCATTTAAATAACTTACCACTCTGAAACATCTTGCTCCAGTCTAGGTTGTATGGCTGAGCCGTAGCCATGGTTACTGGCTGAAGCGGGTTTGTTTTGGATCACACTAGCTTGCTTGTCAGGGCCCGCCCTACTCTGCTTCTGACTGGCTAGTAGTCCTTACCTAGGTACTGCTCATGTGCGACTCCCAACAAAGATAGAAGATAGAAGTGCGATGCCTTACTCGGTAGATAAAACGGAGAGATCAACACACAGGATGAAAAGAGGAGCTGCAGCAATGTGCAGTACAACAAAAATATGGTGTTTTTTATTTTTTTATTTAACCAGGTAAACCTATATATATGAACCTGAAAATGAGCTTAATATGAGCTCTTTAAATTAAATGTCTATCTATCTATCTATCTATCTATCTATCTATCTATCTATCTATCTATCTATCTATCTGTCTGTCTGTCTGTCTGTCTGTCTGTCTGTCCGTCCGTCCGTCTATCTATCTGCAAGTCACATTATTGCTGAAGCTAAATTCCATATTATTGAATTATTACATTTAACAAAAGCAAACTATCTATCTTATCTATCTAGAGCATAAAGTTTTTCTGCGGCCCATTTGAGTACACTTTAGGAAACTGACAATTTACATTCACAGATGAATTCTGTCCCTTAGCTATTTTTAATTAAGACACAACGTTACACTTTTCAAAAAAGCTTAGCTAAATCCATTACTAATATAATGACAGAAATCTCAACAGTGCTGAGTCATTATTTCAGAGGGCAGAAACAGGAGGGTACAGCACCTAATACATATTGTTCCGGAGGGGAAGTGTGCAGATTTTCACAGTTAACTTTTTCCTCCTCGCTGTGTGATTGGAGGATGGGAAGATTATCCTGAAATTAAACACATTTCTGACATCTTTTTTAATCCTTGTGTTGTAGCAGTGGACACAATTGTAGTTTAGGAGGAATGCACTTCCAAGTTTTGGTGACTTCCAGCTCTTGTTGTTATGGAGTTTGAATGCTCCTTTTATAAGTTGCTTCGGAAAAAAGGCTGACTTATCAAACTGGGTGAGACGGGTATTTCACCACGACTGTCAGGTCATCATACGTTCTCTGAATCCCAGCAACAGCACTTTAATGGTGTAGTTCACCTTCAAAATGTCGCTGAACGCAAAATAGCCGTTTTTTGAAACCCAAAGCAGATCTGCTGGCATCACTGATGTTGTCATATCGTAAACTGAAACTGCTATAACGCATTTATTTTGCAGCCCTGCAGTTGTGTTTTAATGGTGCACACTTGTTTGTTGACAGCTGTCACTGCAGGCGCGAACATCTGGAGCCAGAGGGATAGACACTCTGTAGACTCACGACTAAACCCCGGTGTACGCACAAAGACATGTGTATACATGCAGCGCCAGTTTATGTCCTAAAAGGGAGCAAACTTGGAAAGATACATAATCCAAAAACATGTCATTTACAACAAATCTCCCGCATTTTTACACCATTTAACCTCTTAGTTTGAATAAAAAAAATAACTGCCTGAACTAGTCTAGATTAGATCCGAAGTAATAAAATCAAAAGGGCTCTATAAAGCAAGTCAAGGTTCTATATAAATACTGTGAAAGTATCAAAACACTCAATCCACAGAGAAATGCACACCGCCCATATTCAGAAATACTAGCCGTCAGGACTTCCGTACAGTTGTGATGTCACAACTATACTATATGTAGGTAAAAAGTGCCGCAACAGTGCCGTTACAATCATTACACGGCTGCAACAACGATGCAGAGACTAAAGGAACGCAGATGAGGAAGACCTGAAAATGCTGACCAATCAGAGCAGACTGGGATTTTCTCGGGAGGGGGTCTTAAAGAGACAGGCGCTAAAACTGAGCGTTTCAGACAGAGGGTGGAGTCAATGACAATAGTCAATAGTCAATGACACGAAGAAAAAAAGTAATCCACAGCGATCAGTAGATCCACAAACAGAGTCACGGTGTATCCAGCAAGGCGTCACATTCACCAGCCAGCTCCAAACAGGTGAACTAGGTGAAGTGGAATAAATGTATACAAGTCCAAATCTACACAAAACCCGCAATCAATTAGTAAGCTGACATCACATGTATATACATGGTATTTAGGAAACCTTTATTGCAAGGTTGGCACGGCAAGATGTCCAGACATAGTGCAACAGTAATTTTCGTTTTTTGCGTCATGCTGCTCCCATCGTCAGCCAGTTCATATTTTTTTTACTAAAGCAGTATATGAAATCTGATGTATTACCCACCGTCATTTAGTTGTTTTGTCTTATTTAAAGTGCCCATATTATGAAAAAATCACTTTTTCTGAGATTTGGGGTGTTATTTTGTGTCTCTGGTGCTTCCAAACACATACAAACTTTGAAAAAAATCCATCCATGCTGTTTAGAGTGAGATACGGTTTCTGAATGTGTCCTGCCTTCAGTCTCTGGGTGAGCTGGTCAAAATCGGCACGGCTTGTGACGTCACAAGCCGAAACGAGCAGGCTAACCGCAACCATTAGCTCGTAGCGTTAGCGTTAGCATGCTAACGCTAGCATGCTAACCCTAGCATGCTACCTCGTTCTCAATAGCAAAGCACTGCTACAACACACACAAGTTCACCATAATCTACAAAAGAACTACTTCCATGTGTGCCCTCATTTAGAAGTCTCCCAGCTAATCCTGCCTTGTAACTGACCGAAGTTGTAGAAACAGCCTTTCTTTTACTGTCTATGGAGCTAGCTAGCTGACATGATCTACATCTGAGCTACTGAGCATGTGCAGTGCAATCAAAGATAGTACAGAAGAAGAAGAAGAAAAGAGGTCTCACTCTGTAGCTAAAACAGAGACCAGCTGAAAAGAGGATCTGCAGCAGTGAGAGAGAGCGGTGCAGTACAACAAAAATATGGTGTTTTTTGAAAATTAAACCATGTAAACCTATTCTGGTACAACCTTAAAATACAATTATGAACCTGAAAATGAGCATAATATGGCTGCTTTAAGATATTTATAAAATATCTGGTCATGCCAGATGTAATTATTCCACTCATTTTTTTAAACAATGCAATTACCTGTTTCAGCCACCATGGCGGCAGTGCTCCCTCTGCCCCCCAGCAAACTCATGGGTCAGACCCATCTGGTAGCGAAGGAGGGCCGAGACCAAGAGCTACATGGAAAAATATGCGCCAAACAAGCCACTTTGAAATTTTGCTGTTTTCATGAAAACAAAAGTTGGGTGAACCCCCCCCCCCCCCACCCCCAGACTAAAAAAATGTGGGTGACCCTCCCCTCAACAAAGAATAAAAAGACATGACCCCTATACCGAACGGTCCCTAAACATGAGCATGAATATGGGACCTTTAAATTTCAGCTCCAGCTCTTCCAACAAGCCTTCACTTGCTGACCAGTAATCTCTTACAAATTGTTTATTTAATTTAATTCATTTACCTCTGAAATCAAGACAAGTGAGCCCCAATAAGCCTTAATGGGAAAGCTCTAATATCCTTGCTGTCAAACACATCCATCACTCCCTTCTTTTCTTACTGAGGGTGAATAAGAATTACGTTACTGAGAAATCAACAAACAGGCAGGTCTAACTACACGTTGATCTGTTTCCAGAATAATCTGACAGAATGATTTTGTCACAGTTTTTCTCAGTCGCTTTGGTACATTACTCAACATATTCTTAACATTTGCAAACCAGTAAGTTGATTTCTCAAAACAATTATTACAAACAGCACCACCCAATGGATGACCTGCAAAAGCCTGTAACTTGCTCCAAATCTCTAGTCCATTCCTCAAAAGTCCTTGTGTCATTATGTACAAAGAAGATGCTGAGTTTGATCAAAAAGCTTAGTTGTGTTGTCAATATAAAATTGTACCCTTTAGGTATTTTCTGATGTACACTATGGCTACATTTTTGATGACAATGATTGAAAATGCACAAGGCTGCACTTTTTCAGTATGGAATTCATACATTTCAACAGTATAAAGTCACACATTCCTTTATGTGAGATTAGAATTCACATTTATGCTTTTACTTTTGTTTTTTCAACAAATTACAGTGTCATTGTGTTCACTTCTTTCTGTGTAATCATAATGGTATGGGGTCCTGACATTCCAGTCTGTCTGGCCAATTGGAATGAACTGTATGGGAAACTTGCGATTATGAGTTCAACCATTTTGCATTTAAAGACTTATTCAAATAACTTATGCCTAGATGTTTTTTTTTGGTTTTTTTTTTGGGGGAGGGGGACAATTCAACAGATGTCCAGTATATTACAGTTTTTCTCAGTACTTTTGGTGCATTTTTCACATCACTATTTACATTTGCACAACAGTTCAACCTCCACAACATTTAGTCATTTGTGCACATCATAGTAGCGGGTTCTCATTCCTTCCAACAAATTGCAAATGCTTTTGGACATGCATCAATTGCTTTCATACAACTCTCTGCTGTTTTATAACATTATTATTTGCTTATGTCATGTCAGTCAAAATTAACTATACTTGTGAATGCTGAATAGTCATTCCATATAAAACTAATAGTCCTCATTTCATTGCTTGAGTCATTACATACAAAAATGTTGAACTAGTTGTCAAAATCTGTCAAGCTAATTTTACACATTTTTTTAAATCTTTTTTTTCCTGAAAATGTCTCCTAAATTGAACAATTTCTCTCAGGTGAATCTCAGCTTTCACTGATGAGAAGGGGTGTGTGAAGCATTAGTTGCAACCAATGATAAGCCACTTCTCTACAATCACTGTCAGAGCTGAATCCCATAAACCCCCACTTTACAAGCATATATGAACCAAGCAGGACATAGTGTGTACCATTTCTACAATACTGTGACACAGAAATGGAAGGTCAGCCTCGTGGTGAGGGTGCGGGGAGGAAGGGGAAGGGGACAAAATAGGGGAAGAGGAAGAAGAGGCCAAGTACATAGGCGGATCCCTGATGAAATCAGGGCTACAATTGTGGATCATGTTGTCAATCACGGCCTCACAATGGCTGAGGCTGGTCATAGGGTGCAGCCAAATGTTGGGAGAACCACTGTAAATTCAATTATTCAAACATTTCGTCGGGAGAACAGGTGTGTATAAATGGACAGTAATTCAGCACTAAACAATTGTAATGGCTAAATTTTATTTAAGCATGATTCTTTATATTCTTGTCTTATTTATGTTTTACTTTGTCTCACAATGCTGAAAGTGAGTTTTTCTTATTCTCACATGTTGAAAGTAATGTGTACGCTGAACAGATAGGGACTACAAGGTCACCCTAAACTATCTCTTATTTCTCCCTGAATAGTTGAGACTTCTCACATAGTTGAGATAAACGGGATGTCTAAACCTTGGGGTAGAAAGTGGTACAGAGGGGAAGAAGTGAAGTGGCTCCTGAATGTCTGACTATGTTTGATTGTAAGAAATGTTGAGTCATGTTTAGAAAGGGGGGGCATGTCTTTCTATCTCACTGGAGATGCATATATACTGTGTGCTTTTTGTTATTCGTTGAAGAGACCTTTCACACCAGAGCTGCGTGCCTTTTGTGAACCGTGTGCTTCCTGCACTTGCAAATGTAAATAAATACTCAAAGACTAAACTTTGGTTTAATCCTCAAATTGTCCTTATTTGTTTCATCTGGTGTTTTTGATACGCACTCCTGCTGCTAACAAGAAAAACTTCCACTACAATCTGGCGTTGTCGAGGCAGGATTGGATGAGATAACAGAGAAAAAAACTCCGTGGGTCGCTGATGACCGTACATCCAGGGATCAAAAATCGCCTGCCTCATACCTCTAACCTTAAAAAGGTATTTCAGAGAGAAGGACCGCGGAGAACTCTTGACTGTTTCCACTCCGATCTAAAACGAACAGGAAGAAATTTCAAGCAGCACGGGTAAGATCAAAATTGATTAAATGCAGTTGGATTGTGAATTCAAGATTTTGAACAAACATTCTAAACAAGCAACAATTGCTAAATAAATTGTGCAACGAAGGATTGCAGGAAAATCATTATCATTTTGGTTAGAATTGATGAAACTAATTCTGAGATTTGGGAAATGAGCAATATTATATTGTTGGGGTCATATTGGTTAAAAAAAATAAAAATATATATATATATATATATATATATATATATATATATATATATATATATATATATATATATATATATATTATATATATATATATATATATATATATATATATATATATATATAACTGGGTTAGAAGTGACATTTTCTTACAGAAACAGACATATTTCTGTGATGCAGGCATGGCAAGAGAGTAACAGAAGGGACAGACGTTGGGCTGGTCAAGAGTTAGAAGCAGAAAACTAACTAAAATTAGGCAGAAGGCCTAAATACAAATAGTCTAAAAACACTCCAAGTGAGTTCTTGACTATTTAGAGACAGACTGCAGAAGGAAATAAAATAGTTTAAGAACAAGTTCTTGATTATTAAAGAGATTTTTTGTCTGCAGGGCTGTACCGGGTTTTACAAGGTTTGCCGAAGAAAAGAACTAAGCCTTGTGGTGACGACCACATTGTAAAGAAAATAGTATACTAGCTTCTGTTACTATGGGTAATGAAAGCTCAAAGCCGTGCGAAGCCTCTGGGCCCATTGTGGGCAAGATGGTTGGAAAATATGGAACGGACTTCACCAGATGTCTGTCATATTGGTCAAAGAAATTTGGCTTCCCACCAAATCGGACACTTACTACAAATAAGTTAAGAATGCTAAAACTAGATTTAGAGGAAGAGAAAAAGCAAAATAAGCAAATTAAAACAGAGGTTTTAAAACATTGAGGATAACAAGAAATGTTTTAATGTGTGGATGAAAGAAGCTGATAGCAGAGAGAGAGAAAACAATTGCAGAACAATTAACTCTGTTGGACATTCATGACACTGATGATACATAGAAAAGAGGAAAAATACTGATGCAAATCTCCTCTTTGAGTTCTAGTGCCGTGGAATTCCACCTCGACAGCCTTCCGCCACAACCATACCACCCGCCGCCGAGAGAGGAAAGGATGCAAGAATGCTGGACAATCGTCTGCCTCAGGACCTCCACAACAAGGATTAAAGGAGGACGAAGAGGGGGATTACACATGCCCCGTGTTCGAAGTACCCATGACAGGAGAAGAGATAGGGGCTGGATACAGACATTGACATAAGAACTGCCACCAGCCATTTGCCCACCTACAAAGACTCAGGTGCACGCCTCACTGAGCTTCTCATTGAGGTTGTTAATGAACAGACAGCTGAAAAAGCTGAGAGGAAAAGACAAAGGAAAAATGAAGAGGCCCAGCTGAGACTGCTGAAAACCATGACAGAGATGGCTGGGAGAAGCAGAGGCACAGGTGGTTTCAGAGGTCGTGGGGGAAGAGGAATCAGAGGCAGAAGAAGAGAAAAAGGACAATATCATAAGAACACTCCGGCAGCGAATAAAGACACATGTTTCAACTGCAGAGAAAAGGGACATTGGTCGTATAACTGTCATCATCCCAGGAGGGATTCGTCCGGAAGGAAATACAACGACCCCCAATGGTATGCAGTCTGAGAGGTGGTGGGGGATGGGAATGGTGGAAGTGCTGAGAGGATGGAAACCACGTTCACGACTGAGGATGGTAAAACAGACACACACGTACATACACATTCTTGCAACGAAGATATGCTTTCTTGCACGCTACTAACACTCCCCTACACGATAGACAGATATTATTAGACGCAATACAGCACATTGAATAGAAAAAAGATATGCCAACTTATTCAATGTATTTTATCTGATGTGTATACAAATTGCCTACCATGGTGGTAATTATACAAGGGAAGGACATTTAATTATTAGTTGATTCAGAAGCTCTCTGGTAAACTAGTTTTTTTCTCCCTTATAGAAATGATTTGTGGAATGGTTATCTCAGAAAAGTTCACCATTCTTATGATTTGTGTGTATTCAGATCCTGAGGATCCTGAATTAGACGAGAAAGGAAAATGTTCATTTTCTTTTTCCTTTCATCTGTGTGTGTGCTGTAAAGTTATTAGGCAGAGATTGAAAATGTCTATTTGAATTGGAGTCATCTTTTGCCCACTGGCCTTAAGGTTGTGCGTCTTGATAAAAATCACTCTTTGGCTGACATATTTTTGTTACAGCCTAAAACTACGCATTTGTTTACAAATTAATGGGAAATGTACCATGTCAGTCTGTTAATCTCCTGACTATGGTAAACAAATTGTGACACCTGTAGCTGAGCTTAAGGAGTCACAAATATTACATTGCATTTCTTTTGTCACCCTTGACTCTAACGAAGATTATGTTGAAAAGTTTTTGAACAAGTCAAAGGATGCGCTTGAGTTTTCTTTTGTCTACTGGCATATACACACATGTGTAGTGGCTGTTACCTTGACTGATAAACAAAATAAGTTTTTCAGAATTTCTAACTCAAAAGCTCACATTCATGTTTCTTTGTCTCCAACAGAAGAGGAGACAGACTCAGGACACCTTGTGACTACTTGTAAAATTGACTGACTGGACTGACACTGCTGATAAATAGTGTTTTCTTTTTCTCCATCGACGAGGAGATTATAGAAAACCCGTACAAAATACACATATTTGCACGGTAAAAAACAAAGACATTTTATCTACTGACGTTTCACCACTTTTTTGTCTCAGGTACAGCGTCATCTCTGGGCAAACGCACAACTGAGATGGTTTGAAGACATGATGATTAAAAACCATGTATCAACAACTTTAACACGGAGATTATGGTTAAGACAGCTAAATGAAAATGTTTAATGTCGATGTGAATGCTTAATGATGTACATCATGAGTAATGTACTGAGACAATGGAATACACATATTCATCTAATATCTACTCTCATATTTATATGTTCTCATATTATGCTTATTGAAGTTAAAAAAAAAAAGTTTAATCGTTTAAATATTGTATTTTTGATGATGAAAAAGTAAGATAATATAAGTTAAAGATAAATCTTATAAACAGTAAAAGATAATAGTTTTATACTATAAAGATAATAAATAAGGGAAATAGTAGCAAAAGGAAATAGTGTTGAATAAGCAAAGTGCTAAATTGGGTTACATTTCAATGGCTTCACTCTGTGAGTAACAATTGGACATAAAAAAAAATCTGCTCAGGTGAAAACGCATATAAAACAAAATTGACGAAATTGATAGTTCAACCATATCAAAGGATCATCTACCCCCTGATTGACACGGTAGTATAAGGGGATGCAATAATAATTTTTCTTGTTGATTCTGACCTGCTCTAAAGATTCTTTTTTTGACATAGGTAGGGAGAGGCCCACCAAAAACACCTATTTCCTCAGGGAAATGATAGGTTAGGTTACTGCGTGCAACTCTCTTCTGCTCTTTCTGCCGTAAGAATCCAGGTTTTAGCAGGTCTGCCTAAACCAGTTGAAGCTCAAACCTGGGGATTTCGTGGTGATAAAAACTTCAGGAGGAAGAATTGGCAGCCCAGACGATGGCTGATGGATGAAATGGAACTGCAGAAGCAGTAGCGACACTGCACATTCCTGGAACACACACGCACTCACTCTACTGCACACTCAGAGTGTTGTGACACACACACACATGGAGCAGCTGGACAGAAAAAGACTGAAATAGGTACCCTCTCAGAAGATTTGGGGGGTTTCCACATTTGAAGTGTTTTTTTTTTTTTTTATTGCATTTATGGTCTTTGCATTTGTGATGTTAGAAAAGTATGATAAACCACTGACCGTTCACTATTTTCCATGTCGAGAAGAAAATGGCATTTGGAGTACAATAAGTACCACAGAGCAAATATTACTGTAATGGTTAACCACTACGCCCACTCTTATGGTTTCAACAGGCATTAGGATGTGTGGCATACAAATGCTACTAAATTGGGGCTATGTGGTTCCTCATGACCACACAAACTTAACTGATAGATTATTGATAAAGAAAGTAAATTATTCCTTAACAGCAATATTGTTAACATTGAACAATGTTCAGTACACAGATCAAGGCTATTTTGTTGTGTGCTTTAGAACTTCTTGTTGTTCCTTGTGGATCTATTTTTTACATTTATGTAATTTTACCTTCCACATTTGACAACACACATACCACATTTGACTCAGACTTTTGAAAGTTTGTCTAGTAGATGGAGTTCTTTTTCAGATGGAAACGATGCATTCTCTACTAATGTATGGCTTGGCCTAGTTAAGAAATGTACGCGTGATGTAGGTTATAATGACTTTTGATATTAGGGCATGCTTACACTCCACACCTGGTTATTTTAATGTTTCAGTACATTACACATCTCTTACTCAAATGATGCACTGGTCTGGTGATTCAGGTCCAGGCTTTTTAGCAGATTACGTTTGGTCTTGGGATTTGTGTTTGCTGTGTCGTTACACTAATCAAGAAAATGATTTCCTCCCTTTTTAATGGTAAATATGATTCAATATCAGGCACTGCAGACCACTGAGTCCTCTGATTTGTTTCGTCTTTCTGCGTATGACGACAATGTTTTGATACTGGGTAAAACTGATTAACATTGTTTTATTCTTTAACTTAGATGTGATGCTTGTTATTATTAAGATGGGGTTTTTTTGTACCTTAAAAAAGAAAAACATTTAAGCAATAGAGATGTATAATACATAAGTTTGAATCTTAAAAGTAAAATTTATTTTGTGATTATTTTATAATCAAAGGGTGGAATGTAATGGCTAAATTTTATTTAAGCATGATTCTTTATTTTCTTGTCTGATTTATGTTTTACTTTGTCTCACAATGCTGAAAGTGAGTTTTTCTTATTCTCACATGTTGAAAGTCTACCACAAAGTCTGGGAATGTAATGTGTACGCTGAACAGATAGGGACTACGAGGTCACCCTGAACTATCTGTTATTTCTCCCTGAATAGTTGAGACTTCTCACATAGTTGAGATAAACGGGATGTCTAAACCTTGGGGTAGAAAGTGGTACAGAGGGGAAGAAGTGAAGTGGCTCCTGAATGTCTGACTATGTTTGATTGTAAGAAATGTTGAGTCATGTTTAGAAAGGGGGGGCATGTCTTTCTATCTCACTGGAGATACATATATACTGTGTGCTTTTTGTTATTCGTTGAAGAGACCTTTCACACCAGAGCTGCGTGCCTTTTGTGAACCGTGTGCTTCCTGCATTTGCAAATGTAAAGAAATACTCAAAGACTAAACTTTGGTTTAATCCTCAAATCGTCCTTATTTGTTTCATCTGGTGTTTTTGATACGCACTCCTGCTGCTAACAAGAAAAACTTCCACTACACAATCTGCACTGCACTACTGTCATTGTGTCATACATGAAGCTTGCAGTGGGACAATAACTTGTCACTGTACATTTTACATTTAGACGTACAGCTTTACTGCATCACACATTTAGTGTATTGTAGTGTAGTAAAGATTTGCCATATTTACTGTAATTTTACTCTGCACCACACAGGATTGCAAGACAACCTTGCAGAGGTGGAAGAGGGTGTATTTTTACTCCGCAACAAGAGGAAGCCATTTGTGCAATGGTGATTGCAAACAATGCCATAAGGTTGAGAGAGATACAAAGTGCTGTTATAGAGGATGACAACGTCTTTGGGAATATTGAATCTGTTTCAGTCGCTACAATTGACAGAGTGCTCAGGAGGAATGAAATGCGCATGAAACAATTGTACAATGTGCCATTTGAACGGAACAGCGACAGAGTGAAGGAGATCCGTCACCATGAGTAAATGCACATGTTTACACAGTACATGTACAGGTAAAACATGTATGTGTTCTATGCATATTCTAATGTTCAGTGCTGTAAACTGTTTACTTTGTGTAGTGTCATGCACTTCATTTACATGACAGTTCTGTGTATGTGTATTCACAGTGCATACTGTACAATATGTTGTCCAAAATGCATTATGTTACACAGGAAAAGTTGTTATAGTTTTTCTCACTCCCTCTTCTGTAATAAAGCATGTACTGGAGCTGGAGGCCAGGGAACCGCTGCACACATTCATATACCTTGATGAGGCGGGTTTCAATCTGGCAAAAGGTAGAAGATGTGGAGGGAATCGCATTGGACAGAGAACAACCGTTGATGTCCCAGGCCAACGAGGAGGCCACCACCCTGTCTTGGTCCATACAACACACAACATCTGCTGACTTTTTAGACACTCTTTACAGGGACATAATCCCTGAGAATGAGAGGGGTCTAACTGGAGACCATCTGAACAAGCATGTTGTTGTTTTGGATAATGTGCGTTTTCACCACTCAGATGTCGTCAGACAGTGGTTTGCAGCACATAATAGGATGCTGGTGGAATATCTCCCTCCCTACTCACCATTCCTAAATCCAATAGAGGAGTTTTTCTCTTCCTGGAGGTGGAAGGTATATGACCGGCATCCACATACCCAAATGGCCCTGCTAGCGGCCATGGATGCAGCATGTGATGACATCACAGCAGAGTCCTGCAGAGGGTGGATTCGCCACTCGAGGAGATACTTTCCTCGCTGCATTGCAAGAGAGAGATATTCGCTGTGATGTAGCTGAAAATATGTGGCCAGACAGAGAGGAACGTCTGGATGTTCATGAATGATTACAGTACTATGTATGTTGTATGTTCAGTTCAAATATGTACTGCAATATTGTTTACCGTTGTGCACAGCTGTACCCAAAGGGAGTTTATGTTTGTTATAAATAAGGGTGTATTTTTTTCTTTTGCACAATGCTGTGAACAAATTAGAATTGCAAAGAGCATATGCAGTAAAAATGTGAAACATACATATTCAGTGTCTTGTACCTCACTAAATACAGTAATGTGTAACTTTACTGTATTTTTCAAATGTCTGTGCAAATAGTATATAGCGCTGTCTTGAGCATTTTCAAGTAGTGTCACCAAGATCTGACTTTTTTGCATTGGAAAACATTTACAGAGTAAACTGTCATAATGAAAACATGACAAAGCCATTTGACTATCTTGTTCATAAACAATGGTGTCAGGACTTTTCATCTTGATGACACTGACACTTTCATTGACATGAATACTTGCTTTTGAGGAATGAGCTATCCATTTTGAGCAAGTGACACGCTTTTGCAAGTTATTGTTGTGCAAATGTAAATAGTGATGTGAGAAATGCACCAAAGCGACTGAGGAAA